>NC_091978.1:224397008-224659220 GCF_044704955.1 Pristiophorus japonicus
ACGTAACGTTTGCGAGGCGGAATCTAGGCATACGTTACGGTGTCTTTAAGAGAGCCACGTCTCTCCAAACAATCTCAAAAGAAACACAGAATTGAAGGCCTTTATTTGCATCCGAATTGTTAGCGCTTTGCAATGAAACCTGACGTGTTAGAAGCGTGACATTTGGGTGTAAAAAGGGAGAATGTGTGATTTTGTGTCTGTGTGGCCGGGGAGAGCCCAAAGCTTTTCGGACTCGACTCGGGTATATTATTGGGCAGGGATTGCATTTCGAAAGGTCCGCCATTTTCACCTCGTCATCACAGTTCCAGAGAAAGGCAGGGCCTGAGCGAGACTGGGACACACAAAATACGAAAAAAAACGCGGAAAAAAACTCAACAGGAAATACACACTTGCTAAACAAGCCCCGCAAACAATCATTCTGACGCCCTGGCGCACTCGCCACCCGCCCCCAAAAATACAAAAGTTACAAAAGCAATCTACCTGCTGCAAATATAATCTTAACAGATGTGCGTCAGCGACACAAAAATACACTTCCACCTCCAGTTCAAATCGCTGGCGGTTTAAGGAAATAGTTCCTGTACATGCACAGCACGAAAAGAAAAGTACCCGGGGGTTTGTGCTTGTGTTTGTACTGACTGTCCTGCCCGTTACTGATAACAGTTACAGTACAATTTTGATCATTATCCGGGGGGTAAGAGTCTGTAATTGGGGCGCTCAATCAGGAGCCAAGATTAAACTCCGTCAAATGTTACAACTGCTACACACAAATTGTAGCTATCGCCTGACATCAAATACAGTCAGGATCCAGGAACAATTTGGATCAATAAAATTTTAACTGGACGCGAATCAATTTTTTTTTTTTTTAAAGTGCACTTCTTTTAAAAAAAAACCCTGATTTTAGGCTGGTGATCGGGAACCTTTACTGCCCCAGAAATGTATTAAAGTTACACAATAAAATTTAATTTACAACAACAAAAAGTGATACGTGGTTGGAAGGGGGGGGGGGGGGTTATTTAAAACAAATTAAGGCAATCTAAAAGAGGAAAAGGAGAGAAACAGCGGGGTAAGAAGACGATTAAAAGAACTGTCACCAGAGGAGAGTCTGTTAAGAGGTCAGGAAACAGCCGCCAGTGAACCCACTGACAACACTGCGGCCAACTTCAACTGGAGACTCCCTAGACTGGGCAGGAGTCTCCGTGTGAAACAGACCAGAGAGCACCGGCTCCAGTCCGGATCAGGGGATCCATGGACCAGAGAGCACCGGCGGCTCCAGTCCGGATCAGGGGATCCATGGACCAGAGAGCACCGGCTCCAGTCCGGATCAGGGGATTCATGGACGAGAGAACACCGGCTCCAATCCGGATCAGGGGATCTATGGACCAGAGAGCACCGGCTCCAACCCAGTGCAGCCCGGGTCAGGGGATTCACTCTCACCTCCTGACAAATACGGATAACAGCTGGCGTTACGGAGCTCTGGAAGCCGCCCCAGACCCATCGTTCCCTCCCCGCCCGCCGTCCCACTCGGGCCAGACCCGGAGCAGCCTCCATCTGCCGACACTCACACATCAACACTCCCGCATCGCTGACGGCGCTGTCAGGCAACTCACCGGCCGTGCTGCCCGGGCCGCTGTGAGTTAGAGCCGGGCGGCATGGAGGTCTTGACGGCTACTGTGTGCCTCGGCCCTGAGGCGGCGGCGGCCGCGGTAACCACACACACAACTCTCGTCACCGGGAGACCGAGCCTGTTTGTTCAAAATCACGCGCCCAGCGCCATTCCTCCCCGTCTAACATCCCATAATATCATCCCGCACCCGGGAGACCACGCTCCCGCTCAGCGAAGCACGTAGCTCGAAGGAGAGAAACACAAACCCGCCCCTTTCCTCACTGACCCCTCCCCCCTTCCCGGGGATCAGCACTGCGTCATCAGTCTCTCGGCAGTTGCCGGAGCCCGCGCCGCAAGTTACACGCCCCGCTAACGTCACTACGTTGATCACGTCTCGACACGAGCGACGCGGTTTGCACAGGGTGCGTAGCCCCGCCCACTCTCGCCCAGGAGTCCAACAGGAGCCCCCCACTTTCCCAGCCACTGTTGTTGAAGGGTCATTTGACCTCCCTCGGGAGCCGGCACCTCAAAACTTGAGCCTCCTCCGGGAACTCCCCTCCGTGCCTTTCAGTTCTGCGCGGAGGGGATTCCTGCTCTTGCACACTCTCCACCTTGCCATCCTCGTCTGCCGTCCGGACACGCCATGGCGTACCATCCTGCCAGCCAGAAGAGGCGGGGGTCCCCAATGGAGTGCTCTCTACTGAGAGTCCTCCCTTTATTGGGATTTATGCTGGAGTGTGGTGCACGGAGCAGTCCTGTGCAATAAGTTTTTAAATCGGTTCACGGACTCCCAGGCTACCTGTAATTTCTGCGGTCGAGAGGAGTCCATGTTCCATATTTATGTCAAATGTGTGAGGTTGCAGTCCCTCTTCCAATATTTGAAGGGGCTGCTCCTCAAATTCTGGTTGCACTTCAGTCCCACACTTCTGATCTTTGGGCACCCTGTGCGGAGGGGAGCGGGCAGGTCGGAAGGCCTCCTCGTAGGACTGCTCCTGGGCATCAACCGGTCCAGGCAGTGGGCGGTCAAGGGGGTCGTTCAGCCCGACTGCCTGCCTCTCTTCCGCGGTTACATCCGAGCCAGGGTGTCCCTGAAGATGGAGCACACAATGTCCACCGGTACGCTCGCGGCCTTCCGTAAGAGGTGGGCACCGAAGGAACTGGAGTGCATCATCACCCCCGGCAACCAAATTTTAATTTGATCCAGTTGACTGTCCAAAGTTTAATTTGTTTAATTGTGTCGATTTTAGTGCCCCGCCCTCCCCTCCGTCCTTTAACCAGGGAGCACTTGATTTACTTGATTTACAGGTGCAACTTAAAATAGTTGAAGAGTCATTTGTGGTGTTGGAGTCCTTTCGATCTGGTTTATTGAGAGTTATATTTATAAAGCGCCTTTAACGTAGTGAAAAGTCCCAAGGCGCTTCACAGGAGTATTATAAGATTAAAAAATTGACGGAGCCGCATAACGAGAAATTAGGGCAGGTGGCTAAAACCTTGGTCAAAGACGTAGATTTTAAGGAGCGTCTTGAAGGAGGGAAAAGAGATAGAGAGGCAAGGAGGTTTCGGAATGGAACTCCAGAGCTTAGGGCCGAGGCAACAGAAGGCACAGCCACCAACCGTTGAGTGATTATCATCCGGGATGCTCAAAAGTGCAGAATGTGAGGAGCGCAGACATCTCGAGAGGGGACGGTGTTATGGAGCTGGAGAGGATTACAGAGATAGGGAGGGACGAGAGCAAGGAGGGATTTGAAAACTAAGATGAGAATTTTGAAATTGAGGCATTGCTTAACCGGAAGCCAATGTAGATCAGCGAGCACAGGGGTGATGGGTGAGCGGGACTTGGTGCAAGTTAGGACATGGGCAGCTGAGTTTTGGATCACCTCTAGTTTACGTAGGATGGAATGTGGGAGACCAGCCAGGAGTGCGTTGGAATAGTCAAGTCTAGAGGTAACAAAGGCACGGATGAGCGCTTCAGCAGCGGATGAGCTGAAGCAAGAGTGGAGACGGGCAATATTACGTAGGTGGAAATAGACTGTCTTAGTTATGCTGCGGATGTTCGAAAGCTCATTTCAGGGTCAAATATGACACCAAGGTTGCGAACAGTGTGGTTCAGCCTCAAACCGAAGTTGGGGAGAGGGATGGAGTCAGTGGCTAGGGAATGGAGCTTGTGGTGGGGACTGAAAATAATGGCTTCGGCCTTCCCAATATTCAATTGGAGAAAATTTCTGCTCATCCAGAGCTGAATATTAGAATAGAAATTACAACATGGTAACAGACTAAAGAATAAGCAAAGCCTGGAGAGAATAGTTAACGTGTAAAGGACTTCCCTTCCTTCCTTTTTGTGGAAGAAATATTTTAAAAATTACTTTTACTTTTTAGGAAAAAAAACTTTTATCATAGACAACTTTTATCATCTACCGAGTGGGTCACCCTTTCCGCTAGGTCCCTTGGGTCATGCCATTTACAATAACTGTCCTGAAGTGTTTGAACTTGGTTCTGTTGCAAACAGCAGCTGGCAGGATGAGCAGTGTTACTTAAAACCAGCCAGAGAACTGCTGTGAAGGGTTTGGACCTATGAAATCATGCTACAGACTGAGAATGCAAATCCCCTAGTCTCTAACATGATTTAGACTAGCTTCAATCTTCTCTCCGCTACACTGATTGGTGAGAAAAATCCAGCAGTCCTGGATTAGCGAGGGGGAAATCAGACGCTGTTTCCGCTCCTGTCCCGAGTTTTTTTTAATTTCAAAATATACTTTATTCATATAAAAATTTGTACAGTACATTCAAGAGCAGTTCAGTACATTTGGATGCGGTCAGCAATCCCATACACTACATTTGGGTGCTGACGGCAGTTCCGTTCAATGCATTTCCTTGCTTTACATTTCCAGGTACAATTCAGTACATTGTAGTACATTCATCAAATTACATTACATGTGTCACGAAACAGCACACGGAATGGGTCAGGGTACAGTTACATTTTTCTTTGCAACATACATTGCGAAACAGAACTTCCGCTCCTGTCCTGAGTTGAAACAGTGCAAATGCAGATGTCCTGTGAGCGCAGGATTCAGTTCGGCTCTGAAGCCTCCACAGATCAACAATCCAACAGTGTCACACAAAAACTGGCCACTTGGTGAGATATTCGAAGGTGCACATCACCCATAGAATTGTAACCCAGTAAGAAGTTAACACCTTGAGAAGAGGGGAAAAAAGTGATTAAAAAAAATGTCAATAAAAGGATGGGAAAAAAGTGACTTATTTTAATGAGTGTCAAAAATAAACACAGCACCATATTTTAATGAGTGTCAAAAATAAACACAGCACCATATTTAAATGAGTGTGTAATCTGAACCAGCATAACCAAATTTAAATATTTGTCTTAACATTTGCCGAACTCTGATTGCTCGTAGAGATTGTAAACAAGCAAGTCTTCAAGGGACAACTCACAATCTGTGTTGTAAGGCAAAGTACATTGATTTTGCCTCTGTTAAGCACCTTAAAACATTTTCTATATTTAGGGTATTATATAAATGCAAATTGTTGTTGTGGGATTCGGAGGATGACATTGAGTGGTTTAAAAAGATAGGATTGACCTACATTCATATAATGCTCACAGAGCCTCAGGACATCCCAAAGTGCTTCAGAGCCAATGAAGTACTTCGAATTGTAGTCGATGTGGGAAACACAATAGCTAATTTGCACACAGCAAGGTTTCACATACATCAATTAAATAAATGACCAGGTAACCTACATGAGGCAGATTTTTCTAACCTCCCCAATCCCTGCCAAGTTATTTCCTCTGCATTCCACCCATCTGATCCCACGAGCAGTTAAACTATCTCGGTGGGGAAAATAGGAGGTGTGTGGGGGGCCTGACCCATCAACCTCCATGGCACGAACCTGGTATTGCAGTACTTCCAGGAACGGTGCAGTGGCTCTAGGCCTTTTGGCTAAGAGCATTGGCGCAGAGTGATCCTTGATGTGTGCAAGGTGACCTCTGGCGTTTGTGATCTGACAAAGAATTGGAAAGATTGGCAACGAATAAAAAAAAAAAAATTAAATAAATAATAGGAGGTGGGTGGGGTGGATTGACCCATCCACCTCCACGGAGGTGTGTGGGGGGCCTGACCCATCCACCTCCATGGCACGAACCTGGTATTGCAGTACTTCCAGGAACGGTGCAGTGGCTCTAGGCCTTTTGGCTAAGAGCATTGGCACAGAGTGATCCTTGATGTGTGCAAGGTGATCTCTGGCGTTTGTGATCTGACAAAGAATTGGAAAGATTGGCAACAAATTAAAAAAAAATTTAAAAATTTAAAAATTAAATAAATAATAAATCGCTTCTCGGCCTTTTGGCTAAGATCATGTGTAACTGACCTGACAGGGGAGTAACCGTGACCCCAACACGGTTCTCCCTGGATCAGGAAGGTGATTCCCCTATGCTTTTTGGAAATAGGAGGTGGGTGGGGTGGCTTGACCCATCCACCTCCATGGAGGTGTGTGGGGGGCCTGACCCATCCACCTCCATGGCACGAACCTGGTATTGCAGTACTTCCAGGAACGGTGCTTGGGCTCTAGGCCTTTTGGCTAAGAGCATTGGCGCAGGGTGATCCTTGATGTGTGCAAGGTGACCTCTGGCGTTTGTGATCTGACAAAGAATTGGAAAGATTGCCAATGAATTTTAAAAAATTAAATAAATAATAAATCGCTTCTCGGCCTTTTGGCTAAGATCATGCGTAACTGACCTGACAGGGGAGTAACCATGACCAGAAAGTGGTTCTCCCTGGATCAGGAAGGTGGTTCTCCTATGCTTTTTGGCACGAACCTGGTATTGCAGTACTTCCAGGAACGGGGCTTGGGCTCTAGGCCTTTTGGCTAAGAGCATTGGCGCAGAGTGATCCTTGAATGGGCCCAAGGTGACCTCTGGCGTTTGTGATCTGACAAAGAATTGGCAACGAAAAAAAAAACAAAAAAATTTCTGACCCTCCCTTGATTACCTTCCAGAAATGTTGCAACATCACAAACATGGCTTTTGATATTTACTAGCTCATTGTGGATGGGCAGCCCCTTATTCTAAGATGATGACCCGAGTTTTAGTTTCCCCTATGAATGGAAATATCCTCTCTGCATCCACCTTGTCGAGCCCCCTCATTATCTTTTAAGTTTCAATAAGATCACCTCTTATTCTTTTGAACTCCAATGAGTGTAGGCCCAACCTACTCAACCTATCTTCATAAGACAACCCAGTGAACCGTCTCTGAACAGCCTCAAACGCAAGTATATCTGTTAAGTCTTGAATAAAGAATCTGACAGATACTGTAAACTTAAAGTAATGTGTGACCGTAGTCCTTTATTACAGGTCTCCAGAGTCTCTCCAGCCTGTGAGGCCTCCTTATTTACAGGTGCTCCCAAGGGATTGTGGAATCCCTTGGGACTCCAGAGGATGAGCCCTCTGGTGGTTAAGCAAGGTATTTACAGTTTGACATAGAAACAACACTCCCGCTCCCAAAGTCAGTAGTGTAACTATTTACAATGTAAGTCGATCTGGGACCTTCCTTTCCTTGGTTGATTGTCTTGGTGCAAATGCTGGTTTTGGTGAGTCGTTTGTTGGGCCCTCGCTGGGCAGCTGGCCTTGCAGGGCTGCTGGGTGTGGTGAGTCCTGCTGGGTTGCTGCAGGTGATGGGTTCTGCTTCGTGGTCAACCGCTGGGTCGGTTGCCACTTGTGTGTGTGTTGGGGGTTCAAAAAAGGTAGAGTCTATTGTGGGTTGTTCTGGATAGTCCGTAAATCTGAGTTTGGTTTGGTCCAAGTGTTTTCTGCAGGTGAGTCCATTTGAAAGTTTGACCAGAAACACCCTACTCCCCTCTTTGGCCACGACAGTGCCGGGAAGCCACTTGCGACCTTGTCCATAGTTCAACACAAATACAAGCTCATTCATCTCGATTTCGCGTGACACATTTGCACGATCATGATATGTATTCTATTGAAGCCGCCTGCTCTCTACCTGTTCGTGTAGATCTGGGTGGACTAATGAGAGCCTTGTCTTTAGTGCCCTTTTCATGAGCAGTTCAGCGGGGGGAACACCAGTGAGCGAGTGGGGTCTTGTGCGGCAACTAAGCAGGACTCGGGATAGGCGAGTCTGCAATGAGCCTTCAGTTACCATTTTCAAGCTCGACTTGATTGTTTGCACTGCTCTCTCTGCCTGACCATTGGACGCTGGTTTAGATGGGGCAGATGTAACATGTTTGATTCCATTGCGGGTCATGAACTCTTTGAACTCAGCACTGGTGAAGCATGGCCCATTGTCACTCACAAGGACATCAGGCAGGCCGTGCGTGGCAAACATGGCCTGCAGGCATTCAATGGTGGCAGCGGACGTGCTTGCCGACATTATCTCACATTCAATCCATTTGGAGTACGCATCTACAACCACAAGGAACATTTTTCCTAAGAATGGGCCTGCATAGTCGACATGGACGCTGGACCACAGTTTGGAGGGCCAGGACCATAAACTTAGTGGTGCCTCCCTGGGTGCATTGCTTAACTGTGAACACGTGTTACATTTGTGCGCGCAGGACTCTAAGTCTGCATCGATACCGGGCCACCACAAGTGGGATCTGGCTATCGCTTTCATCATTATAATGCCTGGGTGGGTACTGTGCAGGTCCCTGCCCTTTTTTTGGCACCACTACCCGATTACCCCATAGGAGGCAGTCTGCCTGTATCGACATTTCACCTCTGCGCCGCTGCTACGGCTTTATTTCTTCCTGCATCTCTAACGGGACATTCGACCAACTCCCGTGGACCACACAGTTTTTTTACTAAGGACAGTAAGGGTTCCTGGCTTGTCCAGGATCTAAACTGTCGGGCAGTAACAGGTGATTGCTCACTCTCGAATGCTTCCATTGCCAGAACTACATTTGCGGGCTCTGCCATCTCCACCCCTGTGGTGGGCAATGGCAGCCTACTGAGAGCATCGGCACAGTTTTCTGTGCCTGGCCTGTAGCGGATGGCGTAGTTGTATGTGGACAACGTGAGCACCCATCTCTGGATACGGGCCGATGCATTTGTATTTATTGTGTTCCTAACACAGATGAGACTGCACACGGGGAGGTTAAAGTAACAGTGACCTCAGTCTTTATGAAGACACTCCAGAGTGAGGAACAGGCCTTAGGGGCCGGCTTATATGCAGTGCTCCCAAGGGATGCTGGGATCCACTTCCTGGTGGCGGTACATGGAAGTGCATGCTTTACAGATACACAACATCACTCCCCCACAAAGTCAGAGTGAAAACTATTTACAAGGTGAGGCGGTCGGGAGCCTTTCTTTCCCTGGTGGACCGCCTCGGTACAAATGTCTGTTCTGGTGTGTTGGCTATGCCGTCGCTGGGCTGGCGTGTTGTTGGCCCTGCAGGGCTGCGATGGGTTCGATTTCCTGGTCCGGGGTGGTGTTGTTGATCCTTTGGGTGTGTGTTGTGGGCTCGAAAAAGGTGGTGTCTGCTGTGGGTTGTTCAGGCAGTCTGTGAACCGCAGCCCCGTTTGGTCCAGGTGCTTTCTGTAAATTTGTCCATTGTCTAGTTTGACTACAAACACCCTACTCCCTTCTTTAGCTATCACCGTGCCCGCGATCCTCTTGGGACCATGTCCATAGTTTAGCACATACACAGGGTCATTCAGATCAATTTCCCGTGACACAGTGGCGCGACCATCGTTTACATTTTGTTGCTGCCACCTGCTCTCTACCTGATCATGCAGGTTGGGGTGAACCAGCGAGAGTCTGGTTTTAAGTGTCCTTTTCATGAGTAGCTCAGCCGGGGGCACCCCTGTGAGTGAGTGGGGTCTCGTGCGGTAGCTGAGCAGTATTCGGAATAGGCGGGATTGGAGTAAGCCTTCTGTGACTCGTTTAAGGCTCTGTTTGATAGTTTAGACTGCCCGCTCTGCCTGCCCATTGGAGGCTGGTTTAAACGGGGCCGAGGTGACATGTTTGATCTCATTGTGGGTCATGAATTCTTTAAATTCGGCACTAGTGAAACATGGCTCGTTGTCACTGACCAGTATGTCAGGCAGGCCGTGGGTGGCAAACATGGCTCTCAGGCTTCCAATGGTGATGGTGGTGGTGCTTCCCGACATTATTTCACATTCAATCCATTTTGAAAAAGCATCCACCACCACCAGGAACATTTTATCGAGAAACGGGCCCGCATAGTCGACATGGATCCTCGACCATGGTCTGGAGGGCCAGGACCACAAACTTAGTGGGCGCATTGCTCGACTGAGCACACACGATGCATTGCCGTACACAGGACTCTAAGTCAGAGTCAATACCGGTCACCACACGTGGGATCTGGTTATCACTTTCATCATTACTATATCCTGGTGTGTGCTGTGAAGATCTGAGATGAACGTCTCCCTGCCCTTTTTGGGTAGCACTACGTGGTTACCCCACAACAGGCAGTCTGCCTGAATGGACAGCTCGTTCTTGCGCCGCTGGAATGGCTTGATTAGCTCTTGCATTTCAACAGGGATGATGGCCCAGCTCCCATGCAGTACACAGTTTTTACTGGGGACAGCAGAGGATCTTGGCTGGTCCAAGTCCTAATCTGGCAGGCTGTGACAGGTGATTTATCATATTCAAACGCTTCCATGACCATCAACAAGTCTGCGGGCGGCGCCACCATCAACAGGTTTGCAGGCTGCGCCATTTCCACCCCCGTGGTGGGCAATGGTAGCCGACTGAGAGCATCTGCACAGTTCTCGGTGCCTGGCTTGTGGCAGATTGTATAGTTATACGCTGAAGGCGCGAGTGCCCACCTTTGTATGCAGGCTGAGGCATTAATATTAATCCCCTTGTTTTCAGCGAACAGGGATGTGAGGGGCTTGTGATCGGTTTCCAGCTCAAATTTGAGGCCAAACAAGTACTGATGCATTTTCTTTACCCCGAACACACACGCTAATGCCTCTTTCTCAATCATGTTGTCGGCCCTCTCGGCCTTAGACAAGCTCCTGGAGGCATAGGCGACAGGTTGTAACTTCCCCGCAATGTTAGCTTGTTGTAATACACACCCGACTCCGTACGACGATGCGTCACATGCTAGCACAAGTCTTTTACATGGGTTATACAATACAAGCAGCTTGATGGAGCATAAAATGTTTCTGGCTTTCTCAAAAGCAATTACTTGTGTTTTTTTCCCCATACCCAGTTCTCACCTTTACGCAATAACACATGAAGGGGCACTAAGAGGGTGCTTAACCCCGGTAAGAAGTTACCAAAATAGTTGAAGAGTCCCAGGAACGACCGCAGCTCCATGACGTTCCGTGGCGTGGGCGCATTCCTGATAGCCTCTGTCTTGGCGTATGTGGGCCGAATGCCGTCCGCTGCGATCTTTCTCCCCAAAAACTCCACTTCTGTTGCCATGAAGACGCATTTCGACCTCTTCAGCCGTAGCCCTATGCGATCCATCGCTGGAGGACCTCCTCCAGGTTTTGTAGGTGCTCGACGGTGTCCCGACCAGTGACCAATATGTCGTCCTGAAAAACCACCGTGCATGGTACCGACTTGAGTAGGCTCTCCATATTTCTTTGGAAAATCGCTGCAGCTGACCGAATTCCAAACGGGCATCTGTTGTAGATGAACAGTCCCTTGTGCGTGTTAATGCAGGTGAGGCCCTTCGAGGACTCCTTCAGCTCTTGCGTCATGTAAGCCGAAGTCAGGTCGAGCTTGGTGAATGTCTTGCCTCCTGCTAGTGTCGCAAATAGGTCGTCTGCCTTAGGTAGCGGGTATTGGTCCTGTATAAAGAAACGATTAATAGTTACTTTTTAATCGCCGCAAATCCTGACCGTGCTATCACTTTTGAGTACTGGAACAATCGGGCTGGCCCACTCGCTGAATTCCACTGGGGAAATTATGCCCTCGCGTTGCAGCCTGTCCAGCTCGGATTTCCACTCTCTCACGCATCATGTGAGGTACCGCTCGCGCCTTGTGGTGAATGGGTTGTGTCTCTGGGACCAAGTGGATCCGCACCTTCTGCCTGGAAAAGTTTCCAATGCCTGGCTCAAAAAGAAAAGGACATTTGTTAAGAACCTGGGTACATGAGGCCTCATCGACTTGTCATCCCAGTTCCAGCGGATTTTGCCCAGTCAGCTCCTTTCCAGCAGTGTGGGGCCATCGCCCGGGACAACCCAGAGTGGCAGTTCGTGCACCGTGCCCTCGTAGGTGACCTTGACCATGGCGCTGCCCAGGACTCTTTGGTGTACGTTCTCAGTTTCGTGTGGATGGGGCTCAGGGCTGGTCTGAGTGCCTTTTTGCACCACAGTCTCTCAAACATCTTTTTACTCATGATGGATTGGCTCACGCCAGTGTCCAGTTCCATGGCTATGAGTAAGCCATTCAGTTTTACATTTAGCATTATCGGCGGACATTTCGTCGAAAATGTGTGCACCCCGTGTACTTCAGCATCTGCCTCCTCTCTCTGAGGCTCAAAATTGCTTTGATCCACCATGGACCTTCTTCTTCCTCTGCCACGTGGTGGTTAGCAGGTTTTGCAGAGCTTGCAGCTCATGTGCAAGCTCGTTGGAGGTGCCCCATTGTTCCACAGCTCTTGCAAACATAACCTTTGAAGCGGCATGAATAGGCTGAATGGAAGGCTCCACTACGCCAACAAGGTGTGAATTGCCTTGCATTCATCCATTGTAGCGGACTCTGAGTCATCTAGGTCACCTGAGGCCTGCTGGCAGTTGCAGACTCATGGTTTCTGCCCTGTACCTTTCTGCTCGCAAACACAGTTCCAGTTAATTTATGAACATTGCTAGCACTTGTGTGCTGGGAGATTTATTTGGTGTTAACACTGGTGGACATAAACCCCTGTGCTATCGCAATGGCCTTACTGAGGGTCGGTGTCTCGACAGTCAAAAGTTTTCGTAGGATGGTCTCCTGGCCAATGCCCAGTACAAAAAAGTCTCTGAGCATTTGCTCCAGGTAGCCATCAAACTCACATTTTCCTGCAAGTCGCCTTAGCTCGGCGACATAGCTCTCCAATTCCTGACCTTCAGATCGCTGGTACGTGTAGAACCGATACCTCGCCATCAGCACGCTCTCCCTTGGGTTAAGGGGCTCCCGAACCAGTGTACACAGCTCCTCATACGACTTATCTGTGGGTTTCACTGGAGCCAGAAGATTCTTCATGAGGCTGTAGGTCGGTGCCCCGCAGACCGTGAGGAGGACCGCTCTCCTTTTTGCAGCGCTTCCTTCTCCGTCCAGCTCGTTGGCTACAGAGTACTGGTCTCACCGTTTAACATAGGCTTCCCTGTCCTCACCCTCCGAGAACTTCTCCAGGATGTCCACAGTTTGCTGCATCTTTGCGTTGTATTCGTATACTCGTCGCCAGTTATTGTGTTCCTAACACAGAAGAGACTGCACACAGGGAGGTTAAAGTAGCAGTGACCTCAGTCTTTATTAAGACACTCCAGAGTGAGGAACAGGCCTTAGGGGCCGGCTTATATCCAATGCTCCCAAGGGATGCTGGGATCCCTTGGGACTTCAGGGGATACACTCCCTGGTGGTGGTGCATGGGAGTGCATGCTTTACAGATACACAACCATATTTATCCCCTTACTTTCAGAAAAGAGGAATCTAAGTGGCTTATAGTCGGTTTCCAATTCAAATTTGAGCCAGAACTGATATTGATGCACTTTCCTTACCCCATAAACACACGCTAAGACCCGGTAAGAAGTTACCAAAATAGTTCGCAGCTCCGTCATGTTCTGTGGTCTCGGTGCATTCTTGATTGCCTCCGTCTTCGAATTGGTGGGCCTGATACCGTCCGCCGCGATTCTTCTCCCCAGGAATTCCACTTCAGGTGCCAAGAAAACACACTTCGAGCGTTTTAATCTGAGCCCCACATGATTAAGCCGACTAAGAACCTCCTCCAGGTTCTGCAGGTGCTCGACGGTGTCCCGACCTGTAACCGAGGTGTCGTCCTGGAAGACCATGGTGCGTGGGACTGACTTCAGCAAGCTTTTCATGTTCCTCTGGAATATCGCCATAGCAGATCAAATCCCAAACAGGCATCTGTTGTAAATGAGGAGACCTTTGTGCGTATTGATGCAGGTGAGGCCTTTTGATGATTCCTCCAGCTCCTGCATCATGTAGGCCGAGGTCAAGTCCAGCTTCTTGAACGTTTTCCCTCCCGCCATCGTCGCAAATAGGTCATCTGCCTTCGGTAGCGGGTATTGACCCTGCAGTGAGAAACGATTGATAGCTACTTTAAAATCATCACAGATGCTGACGGTGCCATTTCCCTTGAGGACTGGAACAATCGGACTGGCCCACTCATTGAATTCAATCGGCAAAATGATACCTTCTCGTTGCAGCCTGTCCAGTTCTATCTCCACTCTCGCTCGCATCATGTAAGGTACTGCTCTCACCTTGTGATGGATGGGTCGTGCTCCCGGAATGAAATGGATCTGCACTTTTGCTCCTTGGAACTTCCTGATGCCTGGTTCGAACAGCGAGGGGAACTTGTTTAGGACCTGGGCACATGAGGTGTCGTCGATAGACGAAAGCCCTCGGGCGGCGTCCCAGTTCCAGCGTACCTTTCCCAGCCAGCTCCTGCCCAACAGCGTGGGGCCATCGCCCGGAACCACCCAGGGTGGTAACTTATGCACCGCTCTATCATACAAGACCTTCATGGTAGCACTGCCGATTACAGGAATCAGTTCCTTTGTGTACGTTCTCAGTTTAGTATGAATGGGAGTCAGGAATGGCCTTGAGGCCTTGCACCACAATTTATCGAAAGTCTTTTTGCTCATTATGGATTGGCTTGCGCCCGTGTCCAGCTCCATGGATACCGGAAGTCCACTTAATTCAATCTTCATCATTATTGGGGGACACTTTGTGGTAAATGTGTGAAGTCCATATACCTCTGCCTCCTCGGTCTAAGGTTCTGGTTCGTCGTGATCACCGTGGATCCGTCCTCCTCTGCAACATGGTGGTTTACAGGAATAGCAGGGTTTGCAGCTCACCTGCACATGCGTTGGAGGTGTCCCATTGTTCCACAGCCCTTGCAAACGTATCCTTTGAAGCAGCATGAATGGAAATGATGATCACCTCTGCAGCGGCAACAAGGTGTTAATGGCCTTGCATTCACCACCCTTGATGGTGGACTCTGAGACAACTGCGGACGTGCAGCTGCAGGCATATGAGTCCTGCCCTGTATGCTATGATTTGTTCCCAGAACTTGTAGCAGCACTCGTGTGCTGAGAGATTTGTTTGCTATTGTCACTGGTGGCAATGAACGCTGGGCATTCGCTACGGCTTTACTCAAGTTTGGGGTCTCTACAGTCAAAAGTTTGCGAAGTATTGCTTCATGGCCAATGCCAAGAACAAAGAAATCCCTGAGCATGTGCTCCAAGTGTTCTTCAAATTCGCAATGTCCTGCAAGGCGCCTTAGCTCGGCGACGTAGCTCGCCACTTCCTGGCCTTCAGACATCTTGTACGTGTAGAACCGGTACCTTGCGATCAGAATAGTTTCCTTCCAGTTTAAGTGCTCCTGGACCAGTGTGCACAAATCATCGTACGACTTCTCTGTGGGTTTCGCTGGAGCAAGCAGATTTTTCATGAGGCCCTACGTTGGTGCCCTGCAAACGGTGAGGAGGATCGCCCTTCATTTGAACATAACATAAGAACATAAGAATTAGAAACAGGAGTAGGCCATCTAGCCCTTCGAGCCTGCTCCGCCATTCAACAAGATCATGGCTGATCTGGCCGTGGACTCAGCTCCACTTACCCACCCGCTCCCCGTAACCCTTAATTCCCTTATTGGTTAAAAATCTATCTATCTGTGATTTGAATACATTCAATGAGCTAGCCTCAACTGCTTCCTTGGGCAGAGAATTCCACAGATTCACAACCCTCTGGGAGAAGAAATTCCTTCTCAACTCGGTTTTAAATTTGCTCCCCCATATTTTGAGGCTGTGCCCCCAGTTCTCGTCTTCCCGACCAGAGGAAACAATCTCTCTGCCTCTATCTTGTCTATCCCTTTCATTATTTTAAATGTTTCTATAAGATCACCCCTCATCCTTCTGAACTCCAACGAGTAAAGACCCAGTCTACTCAATCTATCATAAGGTAACCCCCTCATCTCCGGAATCAGCCTAGTGAATCATCTCTGTACCCCCTCCAAAGCTACTATATCCTTCCTCAAGTAAGGTGACCAAAACTGCATGCAGTACTCCAGGTGCGGCCTCACCTATACCCTATACAGTTGCAGCAGGACCTCCCTGCTTTTGTATTCCATCCCTCTCGCAATAAAGGCCAACATTCCATTCGCCTTCCTGATTACCTGCTGCACCTGCAAACTAACTTTTTGGGATTCATGCACAAGGACCCCCAGGTCCCTCTGCACCGCAGCATGTTGTAATTTCTCCTCATTCAAATAATATTCCCTTTTACTGTTTTTTTTTCCAAGGTGGATGACCTCACACTTTCCGACATTGTATTCCATCTGCCAAACCTTAGCCCATTCGCTTAACCTATCTAAATCTCTTTGCAGCCTCTCTGTGTCCGCTACACAACCCGCTTTCCCACTAATCTTTGTGTCATCTGCAAATTTTGTTACACTACACTCTGTCCCCTCTTCCAGGTCATCTATGTATATTGTAAACAGTTGTGGTCCCAGCACCGATCCCTGTGGCACATCACTAACCACCGATTTCCAACCTGAAAAGGACCCATTTATCCCGACTCTCTGCTTTCTATTAGCCAGCCAATTCTCTATCCATGCTAATACATTTCCTCTGACTCCGCGTACCTTTATCTTCTGCAGCACCTTATCGAATGCCTTTTGGAAATCTAAATAATCCATTGGTACACCTCTATCCACCATGCTCGTTATATCCTCAAAGAATTCCAGTAAATTAGTTAAACATGATTTCCTCTTCATGAATCCATGTTGCGTCTGTTTGATTGCACTATTCCTAGCTAGATGTCCCGCTATTTCTTCCTTAATGATAGCTTCAAGCATTTTCCCCACTACAGATGTTAAACTAACCGGCCTACAGTTACCTGACTTTTTTAAACAGAGGCGTTACATTAGCTGCTTTCCAATCCGCTGGTACCACCTCAGAGTCCAGAGAATTTCGGTAGATTGTAACGATTGCATCTGCTATAACTTCCGCCATTTCTTTTAATACCCTAGGATGCATTTCATCAGGACCAGGGGACTTGTCTACCTTGAGTCCCATTAGCCTGTCCAGCACTACCCCCCTAGTGATAGTGATTGTCTCAAGGTCCTCCCTTCCCACATTTCTGTGACCAGCAATTTTTGGCATGGTTTTTGTGTCTTCCACTGTGAAGATCGAAGCAAAATAATTGTTTCAGGTCTCAGCCATTTCCACATTTCCCACTCTAGGTGTGGCCCCACCAATACCTTGTACAGTTGTAGCAGGACTTCTCTGCTTTTATACTCTATCCCCCTTGCAATAAAGGCCAACATTCCATTTGCCTTCCTGATTACTTGCTGTACCTGCATACTAACTTTTTGCGTTTCATGCACAAGGACCCACAGGTCTCTCTGTACCGTAGCACTTTGCAATTTTTTTAAATTTAAATTATAATTTGCTTTTCTATTATTTCTGCCAAAGTGGGTAACCTCACATTTTCCCACATTATACTTCACCTGCCAAATTTTTGCCCACTCACTCTACCTGTCTATATCCCTTTGCAGATTTTTTGTGTCCTCCTCACAATTTGCTTTCCCATCCATCTTTGTATCATCAGCAAACTTGGCAACATGACACTCGGTCCCTCCATCCAAGTCATTAATATAGATTGTAAATAGTTGAGGACCCAGCACTGATCCCTGCGGCACCCTACTAGTCACTGTTTGACCCATTTATCCCGACTCTCTGTTTTCTGTTAGTTAGCCAATCCTCTATCCATGCTAATATATTACCCCCATACCCGTTAGCTTTTATCTTGCGCAGTAACCTCTTGTGTCATCATCATCATAGGCAGTCCCTCGAAGCAAGGATGACTTGCTTCCACGCTGAAAAGAGATGAGTTCAATTGTGTTTCAAAGAAGGACCTGACATTCCAGGTCCCGAACTACATATTGAAGGGTGGAAGATGCCTGTGCATTAATTTTTTTTTGACGTGTGGTGGCCGTTGCACACCAGCCACCACACAGGCTTGACAGATCAAGGTCTTGATCCAGTGGCAAGGATTAACCAAGACAACTGGAGACCAGCTCTGTTGCACGGACCTAGTTCGCACACGTATCGCAGTGTGGGCTGGCCCGTGATGCCCCTGTACCCTCGCCTCTTCTGGGGCCCGAACTCACGCCTCTCCTGGGCCCTGATCATGTCGCTCCATGATCTCTTGCTGCTCCTTCGCCCTGACCTCGCCACTCCTGCTGTACCTGCCCACACATCAGTCATCAGCCGTCGCCCTCCTGCTGCTCCCTCTAATAGCCCTGGCCTGCTGATGGTCTTGCAGGCCGGGACCGCACTGATTTCCGGGCCAGGCCGCAACACGCTGTTCCCTCACCCATCACCTCCTGTGCTCGCTGACCTACATTTTTTCCTGGTTAATCAACGCCTCGATTTCAAAATTTTCATCCTTGTTTACAAATCCCTCCATGGCCCTCGCCCCTCCCTCTTATGTGGCACCTTATCGAATGCATGCAGGAGGGCGACGGCTGATGA
The DNA here is from genome assembly GCF_044704955.1 of Pristiophorus japonicus. Taxonomy (NCBI): domain Eukaryota; kingdom Metazoa; phylum Chordata; class Chondrichthyes; family Pristiophoridae; genus Pristiophorus; species Pristiophorus japonicus. Next base: position 224,415,310 of record NC_091978.1, read on the forward strand.
CTGATGTGTGGGCAGGTACAGCAGGAGTGGTGAGGTCAGGGCGAAGGAGCAGCAAGAGATCATGGAGCGACATGATCAGGGCCCAGGAGAGGCGTGAGTTCGGGCCCCAGAAGAGGCGAGGGTACAGGGGCATCACGGGCCAGCCCACACTGCGATACGTGTGTGAACTAGGTCCGTGCAACAGAGCTGGTCTCCAGTTGTCTTGGTTAATCCTTGCCACTGGATCAAGACCTTGATCTGTCAAGCCTGTGTGGTGGCTGGTGTGCAACGGCCACCACACGTCAAAAAAAAATTAATGCACAGGCATCTTCCACCCTTCAATATGTAGTTCGGGACCTGGAATGTCAGGTCCTTCTTTGAAACACAATTGAACTCATCTCTTTTCAGCGTGGAAGCAAGTCATCCTTGCTTCGAGGGACTGCCTATGATGATACACCACATCCTCTGGTTCCCCCTTATCCATCCTGCTCGGTACATCCTCAAAGAATTCCAGCAAATTTGTCAAACATGATTTCCCTTTCATAAAATGAGTTGTACAGTCTCATACATTTTCAAATGGGAAAATTATGAACCTCTCTAAACCATAGGGTACACGATGGCTGATGTAGGAAATTATACAGTGTCATTTAAGTGTTTTACAGGGTTCTTTGAGTTGGATTGAGGACCAATGTTGGACAGAGAACAAAAAATACTTTGCATTTTACTGTGCTTGATGCTGGATCCCTGAAAATGATCTTTTTTCTCTCCATTTGTCACCATAAGATCACTTAATAAGCAAAATATACCAAAATGTCCCAATACAATTTACAAAAAAAGTTTAAACAAAGCAGACAGAAAACAAAATTCAAAGTTGATGACTTTTCTGTTAACATTAACCATTGGTTTGAAAAGTGTTGTGCGTTTTATAAATGAAGCGCGCAAAGTTAATTAAGCCTCGAGCCAAAAATTGCTTAAGTATTGAGTTCGCGGTTCAGGGCTCCTGAAGTTGTACAATGCTTTAAAAAGCTACCATATCCAAAATTTTGAGTCAGTCCAATTCAAAAGAATACATGTATTGTTCAAAGATCTGACAACAGAGTTATATATATTATTATCATTGGCCTTTACTGGACTGAAAGATTGTGAGAGGGATTTTACTTTGGTTTTGTGCCAAAACTCAAAATTCTGAAATTATCTGGACATAGAAATGTCACTGAAAACAGATCAAGGCATTTTATGCCAATGTTTCTTCATCATCAAAGCCTTCTCAGCTGCAAAAAGATGACCTCTAAGGTTCCTGTCTCGAAAAATTAAGCTGTGAACACAAAGGAAAAGTTGGCTTCCAAAGTTTCCCAGAGTCTTGCTGTGGCTCAGTTGGTAGCACCCTTGCCTCAGAGTTCAAGTCCCACTCCAGTGCAGTGCTCAGGAAGTGCTACACTGTCAGAGGTGCTATCTTTCAGATGAGATATTGAACCAACTCTCAGGCGGATGTAAAATATCCAGGGCACTGTTTTGAAGAAGATTGTCCGAGCCAATATTTATCCTTTGATCAACATCATTAAAAAAAAAAGATAAATCTGGTTATTATCACATTGCTGTTTGTGGGAGCTTGCTGTGTGAAATTTGACTGCTACATGTCCTACATTACATCAGTGACTACACTTAAAAAAAACTACTGTATAGCTGTATAGTATTTTGGGGCATCTGGTGGTTGTAAAAGGCATTATATAAATCTAAGTCTTTTTTTTGTGGAATGATTTGACAAACTGTTGTCCTCTGCTGAACATGCAGAAGAATAGAAACGTTACTGAATATATGAAAGACAAGGAAATCTGTGCTCATTTCTAGGAGGATACAAAAGTGGCAGAGAAAGAAGGTGGTGATGAACTCATTGAGCATTAAATACCAGATATCCTGTGGTATTATCTGGGACAACAACTTGCATTGAAAACATTTTTTAAAATTAATTCCTGGGATGTGGGCTTCGCTGGCAAAGCCAGCATTTATTGCCCATCCCTCATTGCCCTTGAGGAGATTGTGGTGAGCCACCTACTTGAACCGCTGCAGTCCTTGTGGTGAAGGTGCTCCCACAGTGCTGTTTGGGAGGTAGTTCCAGGATTTTGACCCAGCGACGATGGAGGAACGGCAATATACTTCAAAATCAGGATGGTGTGTGACTTGGAGGGGAACTTGGTGGTGACTTGGTGGTGTTCCCAAGCGCCTGCTGCCCTTGTCCTTCTAGGTGGTAGAGTAGTAAGGTTACTAATCTTCAGAAAAAAACCCAGACCATGAACTAATTGTCCTTTTCCCACTATAAGTTCGGAGGTCTAAGAATCAGAGCAGAATGTAAAAAACAAACACCCTACAGAGGTCAGGGGTTTGGGATGTACTGCTGAAGAAGCCTTGGTGAGTTGCTGCATTGCCTCTTGTCGATGGTACACACTGCAGCGACTGTATGCCGGTGGTGGAGGGAGTAAATGTTTAAAGTGGTGGATGAGGTGCCAATCAAGTTGGCAACTTTGCCCTGATCAGTGTCGAGCTTCTTGAGTGTTGTTGGAGCTGCACTCATCCAGGCAAGTGGAGAGTTCTACATCACACTCCAGACTTGTGCCTTGTAGATGGTGGAAAGGCTTTGGGGAGTCAGGAAGTGAGACACTCGCCGCAGAATACCCAGCCCCTGACCTGCTCTTGTTGCACGGTATTTATGTGGCTGGTCCAGTTAAGTTTCTGGTCAATGGTGACCCCCCTGGATTTGATGGTGGGGTATTCGGTGATAGTAATGCTGTTGAATGTCAAGGGGCGGAGGTTAGACTCTCGCATGTTGGAGATAGTCATTGCCTCAATGATGGCGGAGCCCAGCACGTGAATGCAAAAGACAAGGCTGAAACATTTACAACCATCTTCAGCCAGAAGTGCAGAGTGGATGATCCATATTGGCCTCCTCCAGAGATTCCCACCATCACAGAAGCCAGTCTTCGGCCAATGCGATTCACTTCACATGATATCAAGAAAAGGCTGAGCACACTGGATACAGCAAAGGTTATGGGCCCCAACAGCATCCTGGCTGTTGTTGCTGAGGACTTGTGCTCCAGAACTAGCTGCGTCTCTAGCCAGTACAGCTGTTCCAGTACAGCTACAACACTGGCATCAATCCGACAATGTGGAAGATTGCCCAAGTATATCCTGTCCACAAAAAGCAGGACAAATCCAATCCGGCCAATTACTGCCCCATCGGTCTACTCTCAGTTAGGGAGGTCATTGATTTATTGATCACCTTTAAGGCAGAAAAAAACTCCAGGGTGCTTCATAGAGGCGTAATCATAAAAATGAAATGCTGAGCCAAAGAAAGAGATATTAGGAGGGGGGAATTAGAAGGTTTTAAGAAAGGTCTTAAAGAAAGAGAAGTAGGTGAAGAGGTGCATATATTTAGGGAGGGAATTTCAGAGCCTAGGAGGTAGGTTGCTAAAGACATGGATGCCAATGGTAGCACAAAGGGAGAGGGCAATACACAGGAGGCTGGTGTTGGAGGAGCATAGACTTGGGGGGATGGGGTACATTACAAATAGGGAGGGGTGAGGTCATGAAGTGACTGAAACATGAGGATAAGAACTTTATATTGGAGGAGTTGGGGGACCAGCAGCCAACGTAAGTCGATGAGGACAAAGTTGTTGAGTAAGCGGGACTTACTGTGAGATCGGAAACATTCAGCAGAGTTTTGGATGAGCTGAAGGTTATGGTGGGTGGTGGAAGGGAGGCTGGATAGGAAAGAAATGGAATGGTCAAGACTAGAGATGAGATAGCTTGGGTGATAAATTTTGGTAGTAAGTAATGAGGAGAGGCACTATAAAGGGTACTATTCTAAATGGGGTGCTTGAACAGAGAGACCTGAGTGTATATGTGCGCCGACACCCCGACAAGGGAACACCTGAGCAGCAACGGGGATAAAAGCAGCGAGCAGCCAGTCACCACAGGAAGCAGCGCCAGCAGGTAAGAGAGAGCGACAAAGAAGAACAGGCCGACTACATTTAATGTCACAGGAAAGCAGGGAAGTGATCGGTTGGTGAGTTTTTCTCTCTCTTTTCTTGCTTTAAATTAAGGGCCTTAGATTAGGGGCTGGGATTAATAACTAAAAACTAATTCTAATGAATTAAATACATTAGTGTCATGTATTCAACGAGCATTGTAACCCATGTATAAACTGACCGAAGTTGCACACGGTGAGAACACTGACCACTAGGTGGGAGACACTCCGAACCTGGACCTTCAGGTATAAAAGGGGAAGCTCCACCCACCTTCATCACTTGAGTGCTAAGGAATAAAGGACAGGTCACAGACTGACCTTCTCTCAAGCATGGGCCTTGTGTGCATTTATATTGTGTAGTAAGGACGTATCAATGGCGACAAGAAACTGGGATTTAAACCACGCAAGCATGGCCACTAGCAGAACAGACGAGAGGTACTGTGTTAAGGAATGGTTGGGACAGAGATTCAACATTGTTAAAGCAGCACACAGTTCTCCAGGTAGACAAGGGCAGTCAGGCATGCCCCAACATGTAGTTGAACCCAGAGGGGGAGTTCGACAGAGACAATGGCAAGCTGAACAGCGATTCACGCCATTGCAAGGGACAATGCGGTCAGTAATGGGGCCATCAACACCTGTTAATGGTGCACTCAAGGACAATAACAGGGGCAGTCAGGGACGATCGACTGGCAAGGGACCTTTTGTTTCAAACCGCAACTCATGCTGGAGGCGTGGAGGCATACATTCAGCCGAAGTTTGCAGAGATGAGCAAAATACCTGCAGAAATTGCAGAAATGGACACTGGGGGAAATCGCTGGAAGCTGAAGTTCAGTGAGTTCATGTGGAGCATGTATACAGTTCATACACCAGGACGGCACCGATAATGATGAAAGTGCTCCTTAATGGCATCCCAGTATCAATGGAGTTAGACACGGGTGCCAGCCAGTCCCTGATGGGTATCAAACAGTTCGAAAAGTTGTGGGCATCCAAGGCCAGGAGGCCAAAATTATCGCCGATTGACGCACAGCTACGAACTTACACAAAGCAGATCATTCCGGTGCTAGGCAGCGCCACGGTAGTCGTGACCCACAAAGATTCAGAGAACAGGTTGCCACTCTGGATTGTCCCAGGGGACGGTCCCGCACTACTGGGGAGGAGTTGGCTTGCTGTCATGAACTGGAAATGGGGCGATGTCAATGCAATTTCCTCTGTGGAGCGAGTATCATGCTCACAGGTCCTGGACAAATTTGACTCATTATTTCAACCCGGCATTGGCACTTTCATGGGGGCCAAGGTAGTGATTCACATAAACCCGGACGCCAGACCAGTACACCACAAGGCCAGAGCGGTGCCCTACGTGATGCGGAAAAAGATAGAAGGCGAATTGGACCGCCTGTTGAGGGAAGGCATCATCTCGCCAGTCGAATTCAGTGACTGGGCGAGCCCGATTGTGCCGGTGCTCAAGACAGATGGGTCGGTCAGGATATGTGGCGATTACAAGGCCACCATCAATCGGGTGTCATTCCAAGACCAGTACCCGCTACCGAGAGCGGAGGACCTCTTTGCGACGCTATCCGGTGGCAAACTTTTTTCAAAATTGGACCTGACCTCAGCTTACATGACCCAGGAGCTGGCGAGTGAGTCGAAGAAGCTGACCACCATCATGACACACAAGGGGTTGTTTGAGTACAACAGATGTCCGTTCGGGATTCGCTCGGCTGCCGCGATCTTCCAACGAAATATTAAAAGCCTCCTCAAGTCGATTCCAGGGACGGTGGTTTTTCAGGACGACATCCTCATTACGGGTTACGATACTGAAGAACACCTCCACAACCTGGAGGAGGTGCTACACAGACTGGACCGGGTAGGTCTACGACTGAAAAAGGCGAAGTGCATCTTCCTAGCTCCAGAGGTAGAATTCCTGGGGATGAGGGTAGCAGCAGACGGGATCAGCCCTACTGCACCCAAGACGGAAGCGATTCAGAGAGCACCGAGACCCCGTAACACGACGGAGCTGCATTCGTTCCTGGGGCTCCTGAACTATTTTGGTAACTTTCTTCCCAAATTGAGCACGCTGCTAGAGCCGCTACACGTGCTCCTACGCAAAGGTCGCGAATGGGTCTGGGGGGACAGCCAGGAAAGGGCTTTTAATAGAGCACGCAATTTGTTACGTTCCAACAATCTGTTAACGCTATATGATCCATGTAAGAAACTTGTGTTAACGTGCGATGCATCGTCCTATGGTGTCGGGTGTGTGTTGCAGCATGTCAATGCCAAGGGTCAGTTACAGCCGGTAGCTTATGCCTCCAGGAGTCTGTCCCAGGCAGAAAGGGGCTACAGGATGGTAGAAAAGGAGGCGCTCACATGTGTATATGCGGTAAAGAAAATGCACCAGTACCTGTTTGGCAGGAAATTTGAGCTGGAGGCAGATCACAAACCCCTAACGTCCCTTTTAGAAACATAGAAAATAGGTGCAGTAGTAGGCCATTCGGCCCTTCTAGCCTGCACCGCCATTCAATGAGTTCATGGCTGAACATTCAACTTCAGTACCCCATTCCTGCTTTCTCGCCATACCCCTTGATCCCCCTAGTAGTAAGGACTTCATCTAACTCCTTTTTGAATATATTTAGTGAATTGGCCTCAACAACTTTCTGTGGTAGAAAATTCCACAGGTTCACCACTCTCTGGGTGAAGAAGTTCCTCCGCATCTTGGCCGACAACAAGGCCATAAATGCAAACGCATCGGCCCGCATACAGAGGTGGGCACTCGCGTTAGCTGCCTATGACTACACAATTCGGCACAGACCGGGCACCGAAAACTGCGCCGATGCACGCAGCAGGCTCCCACTAGCCACCACTGAGGGGGCTACCGAGCATGGTGCTGAGATGGTCATGGCTGTTGAAGCTTTCGGAAGCGAAGGCTCACCCGTGACAGCCCATCAGATTAAAGTCTGGACAAATAGAGACCCGCTATTGTCTCTAGTCAAGAAATGTGTCCTGAATGGGGACTGGGCAGCCACGTACAGGGCATGCCCTGAGAAATTTAAACCATTTCACAGGCGCAAGGATGAACTCTCGATTCAGGCCGATTGCCTACCGTGGAGAAACCGCGTAGTCATGCCCCAGATGGGCAGAGAGGTGTTCATCAGAGAACTCCACAAGGAGCACCCGGGCATTGTCGCGATGAAGGCAATTGCCAGGTCACACGTTTGGTGGCCAGGGGTAGACGCAGATCTGGAACTTTGTGTTCGCAGGTGCAACACGTGTGCTCAGCTGGGCCATGCACCCAGGGAAGCCCCCCTTAGCCCCTGGCCATGTCCCGCCAAGCCTTGGTCACGCATCCATGTGGACTATGCAGGTCCTTTCATGGGGAAAATGTTTTTGGTTGTAGTAGACGCCTACTCCAAATGGATCGAGTGTGACATTTTAAATTCAAGCACATCCTCTGCCACGGTAGAAATCTACGGGCAATGTTCGCCGCCCACGGTCTACCGGACATCTTGGTCAGCGACAATGGCCCATGCTTCACAAGCACTGAATTCCAGGACTTCATGGCAGGCAATGGAATTAACCATGTTAGAACGGCACCGTTCAAGCCGGCCTCAAACGGCCAGGCAGAACGAGTAGTGCAGATAATCAAACAGGGGATGCTCAGATTCCAAGGGGGTTCCCTACAAACCCACTTATCACGCCTCCTGTTGGCCAATAGATCCCGACCACACTCGCTCACAGGGGTTCCACCCACAGAGCTACTAATCAAAAGGACGCTCAAAACCCGATTATCCCTTATACACCCCACCATGAAAGAAATTGTCGAGAGCAGGCGCCAGTCACAATATCACTACCATGACAGGAATGCGAGGGCGCGATGTATTGATGTAAATGATCCTGTTTTTGTCCTCAATTACGCTGCAGGGCCCAAATGGCTTGCAGGCACTGTGGTTGCCGAAGAGGGAAATAGGATTCTGGTAGTTAAACTTACCAATGGATAAATCTGCCGCAAACATGTGGATCAAACAAAAAGGAGGTTCAGCAACCCCATAGAAGAAGCAGAGGAAGAACACGATATAGAGTTCACTCCACCATAGGTGACCGAACACCGGAACCAAAGTGAGGAGAGCCCAGTCACTGTGGGCAGTCCGGACAGGCCTGAGGCACTGCAAACAGCAGACACTCAGGCCAGCGCCCAACAACCGGAGCCCCAACTCAGGCGCTCTTCAAGGGAGCGTAAACCACCAGAGAGACTCAACCTGTGATCCCAATAAGACTTTGGTGGGGGGGAGGTGATGTCATGTATTCAACCAGTATTGTAACCCATGTATAAACTGACCTAAGTTGTACACCGTGAGAACACTGACCACTAGGTGGGAGACACTCCTAACCTGGACCTTTAGGTATAAAAGGGGAAGCTCCACCCACCTTCATCACTTCAGTGCTAAGGAATAAAGAACAGGTCACAGACTGACCTTCTCTCAAGCATGGGCCTCTTGTGCATTTATACTGTGTAGTAAGGACGTATCAATTAGAGATGGCAGGAGAGGCGAGTGTTTCTGCTGTTGCATGTGGGAGCTGGTTGACCCCATTGAGGTCCATCGCGACCACATCTGCAGCAAGTATCTGCAGCTCGAGGAACTTTGGCTCCGTGTTGAGGAGCTGGAATCCGAGCTGCAGACACTACGACACATCAGGGAGCGGGTGAGTTACCTGGACGACACGATCCAGGAGCTGGTCACACCAATTAAAGTAATTAATTCAATTTTGATCCATGGTCGGGGACAGGAGGGTGTGACTATGAGTGAGGAAGGTATGGGGACTCAGGATGGAGTGATGGAGGAGCCTCGGTCCTTGCTTTTGTCCCTGCTCTTACTCCCTGTGTGGACGAGAGCAGGGACTGCAGGAAGGATAGAAAACTGACCGCAACACCATGGTACAGGGGACCATTCAAGTCGGGGGAGTAAAAAGAAACGTAGTGGTAGGAGACAGCATCATTAATGGGATAAATAAGGTTCTCTTCAGCCGAGAGCGTGAGTCCCGAAGGCTGTGTTGTCTGCCTGGTGCCAGGGTTAAGGACATCTCCACTGGGCTGGAGAGGAATTTGGAGTGGGTGGGGGAAGATCCAGTTGTCGGGGTCCACATGGGTACCGATGACATAGGTAGAACAAGGAAAGAGGTTCTGCTGAGGGAGTATGAGCAGCTAGGAGCCAAATTAAAAAGCAGAACCACAAAGGTAATAATCTCTAGATTACTACCTGAGCCACGAGCAAAGTTGCATAGGGTAAATAAGATCAGAGAGTTAAACATGTGGCTCAAAGACTGGTGTGGGAGAAATGGGTTTTGGTTCGTGGGACACTGACACCAGTACTCGGGTAAGAGGGAGCTGTTCCATTGTGACAGGCTCCACTTAGACAATGCTGGGACTAGGGTCCTGGTGAATCAAATAACTCGGGCTGTAGAGAGGGTTTTAAACTAACTTGTGGGGGTAGGATTCAGGTGAGCAAAAATGTTAAAAGTCAAAGAATAAGGAGAAGGCAATAGAGCAGGGTAGCACTGGGGGAAATGAAAACCAGAGTGTGCCAGGAAGGGACAGAATATATAAACATAAAGGTGAATCAGAAAGTGGGGTCAAAGCAGGAAAAAATGGGAAGAAAACAAATTTAAAAGCTCTTTATCTGAATGCACGTAGCATTCGTAACAAAATAGATGAGTTGACAGCAGAAATAGATACAAATCGGTCTGATCAGATAGCCATTACAGAGATGTGTTTGCAAGGTGACCAAGGCTGGGAACTAAATATTCAGGGGTATTTGACAATTCGGAAGGACAGACAGAAAGGAAAAGGAGGTGGGGTAGCATTGTTAATAAAGGATAAGATTACTGAGAAACAATATTGGCTCAGAAGATCAAGATGTTCAATCAGTTTGGGTGGAGATAAGGAATAATTAGGGGAAAAAGTCACTGGTGGGTGTAGTCTATAGGCCCCCTAACAGTCGCTACACTGTTGGACGGAGTATAAATCAAGAAATAATGGAGGCTTGTAATAAAGGAACTGCAATAATCATGGGCGATTTTAACCTTCATATTGATTGGACAAAGCAAATTGGCCAGGGTAGCCTTGAGGAAGAGTTCATAGAGTGTATCCAGGATAGTTTCCTTGAACAGCATATTACAGAACCAACCAAGGAACAGGTTATCTTAGATCTGGTACTGTGTAATGAGACAGGATTAATAAATGATCTCATAGTGAAGGATCCTCTAGGAATGAGTGACCATAATATGGTTGAATTTCAAATTCAATTGGCAGGTGAGAAAGTTGGTTCTCAAACCAGTGTCCTAAGCTTAAATAAAGAAGACTACCAAGATATGAGAGCAGAGCTGGCTAAAGTAGACTGGGAAAGTATGGGACAGTTGATGACAGCAGTGGCAGACATTTAAGGAGATATTTCATATCTCACAGATATTCGCAAAAAAAATCCCAATGAGAATGAAAGAGTGCAAGAGAAGGAATAACCATCCGTGGCTAACTAAGAAAATAAGGGATGGTATCAAATTGAACTCAAGGGCTAAGACTAGTGGAAGGCTAGAGGATTGGGAAATTTTTAAAAGCCAGCAAAGACCGACTAAAAAAATGATAAAGAGAGGGAAGATAGATTATGAAAGCAAACTCGCATGAAATATAAAAACAGATAGTAAGAGTTTCTACAGGTACATAAAAAGGAAAAGAGTAGCTAAAGTAAATGTTGGTCCCCTGGAGGATGAGACTGGGGAGTTAATAATGGAGAACAGGGAAATGGCAGAGACGTTGAACAAATATTTTGTATCGGTCTTCACGGTAGAAGACAAAACAAACATCCCAATAATCGATAATCAAGGGGCTATAGGGAGGGAGGAATTTAATACAATCACTATCACTAAAGAAGAAATACTCAGTAAAATAATGGGACTAAAGGCGATCAAGTCCCCTGGACCTGATGGCTTACATCCTTAAAAGAAGTGGCTGCTGAGATAGTGGATTGATTGGTTGTAATCCACCAAAATTCCCTGGACTCTGGGGCAGTCCCAGCAGATTGGAAAACTGCAAATGTAACGCCCCTATTTGAAAAAGGAGGCAGACAAAAAGCAGGAAATTATAGACCGGTTAGCTTAACATCTGTCATTGGGAAAATGCTGGAGTCCATTATTAAGGAAGTAGTAGCGGGACATTTGGAAAAGCATAATACAATCAAGCAGAGTCAGCGTGGTTTTATGAAAGGGAAATCATGTTTGACAAATTTGCTGGAGTTCTTTGAGGATGTAACGAGCAGGTGGATAAGGGGGAACCAGTGGATGTAGTGTATTTGGATTTCCAGAAGGCATTTGAAAAGGTGTCACATAAAAGGTTACTGCACAAGATAAAACTTCACGGGGTTGGGCGTAATATATTAGCATGGATAGAGGATTGGCTAACTAACAGAAAACAGAGAGTCAGGATAAATGGGTCATTTTCCAGTTGGCAAACAGTGAGGGTGCCGCAGAGATCAGTGATGGGTCCTCAACTATTTACAATCTATATTAATGACTTGGATGAAGGGACCAGTCATCAGCGAGCTGACAGACATCGAGAAGCGGGTGCTGGCATTAGTAGGGAGCCACCACCGGTCGGCCACGCAAGCAGCAGCAGAACATGATGTGATGCCACATGAGTAAAGTAGACACTATTGCGTAAAGTAAAGTCAATAAATGCACACCGACTCATATACGAACAGTAATATATGATAGATGATTGATGAAAGTGTTATCTAAATAATGATGGCCTCATGAAAATCATTGTAATGCAGAATTTGGTCATGTTCATGAAATTGATGTCTGTGATGATTTTGATAGCGGTAGTGCTTTTTTTGTGCATATGCTGTATGTAGCGTTTTAATCATCCTATGACCCTAACATCTCCTTCTCCTCTAATAACCTCATTTATGTTTTGTAGCTCAGCCAGCAGCGCGGCCCCATGCAACACCACCGAGCCAAGAAGGTGCAGATCCGGCAATGGCCTCGGCGGGAGATCGTCAATCTGGTGCTGAGGAGCTCCAAATCTCGCCCGTGGAGCTGCAGGGTGCCTTCTCCACTGATGACAGTGCTGACTTTGAGGAGGCTGCATCAACAAGCTCCATCATCTATGCAATCCCGATGACATCTAGTGCTCCTGCGGCCATGTCCTCCTCCACCATGGAGGTAGCGGGCCCAAGCACTTTGCTGCAGGACACCTCAAGTGTTTCCATGCGTGTGATGACCCCGTGGAGGTTGGTTCGACGCAGCACGACTGCTCCACAAGCGGCAGATCTGAGTGGGAACATGGTACACTTGTCTAGGAGGAGTGTTGAAATAGGTCAGCAGATCCTCCAGACAATGGGGGCATATCCCACCAGCTGACCAACATATCCGCCACCATGAGCGAGTACGTGCCACAGATGGCAGGGGTCCTGGAGGTGATAGCCAGGAACACTGGTGCCAGAGGGCTCCTAGTGGTCCCGGAGCGCGCACTGCAGCCCAAGGTGCCGCACCCCCATTGCCAACAACACATGCGAGCCAAGAGAAAGTTTTTGCTTCTGGCTCGGAGGCTGTTTCCTCCTCGGGACCGTCCTCTCCAGTATCCGGCCAACCAGTGGATCTGCTGTCATCCCGGTCAATGAAGCAGTGCCTGAGGAGCACTTCAGCAAGGTGGCTTGGAGTTGGGAGGGGAAGGGGAAGGGGTAGAGGTGGGGAGGAGAAGCGGGGGGTGGGGGAGGGGAGGAGGAAAGTGAGGTGCATGGCTGCAGGAGTTGTATTGGTCACAGTATTTTTATGTTGTTGTTGCTATTCTGTTGGGAGGTTTGGGGGAAGTGGGGAGGGGGCTACCTTGTTTTTTTGCATTTGTGTTCTATGTTTATGAAGTTTTGTTGGAAATGTTAAAAATTTAATGAATTATATAAATGTTATAAATTTATTGTGGGGTGGGGTGGGGTGTTTTTTACAGTTCTAATTATGATTTTATACAAATATTCTCATTAAGTGTTTTTTATGTCACATAAGATTGTTGCGTATTGTCTCGATTGCTGCACCATTACAAATTGGTGATTCTTTAACATGAAAGGGGATAATTCAACGTCACTTGAATCAACTTAAACTTTAACTGTCACCAAGGTAATGCACACCATTCATGTATGAGCTGCAGACACAGCAGTCTTGCAGCTTTGTAAATACCACCAACGTTACTTCAAGCAAAGCGCTCATTTATTAGCTGCTGACATAAGAGTCTTGCAGCTATGTAGCTGCCACGGCCCCTTTCCTGTGGGGGCAGGGGCATAATTTCATCGTCAGCCTGATTGTCTGCCCCGAGGTCAGAATCCATCTCCTCGTCTTCCTCTTCCTTCATCTCCTGAGGTGGACCAGCAGTCTCTTCTGGCAATTCTTGTCCCCTTCTGATAGTCAAGTTGTGCAGCATGCAGCACACCACCACGAATTGAGCTACCCATTCAGGGTGGTATTGTTACTCGCCTCCTGAGTGGTCCAGGCATTTAAAGCGCTGCTTAAGCACTCCAGTGGTATTCTTGATGATATTGCGTGTGGCTATGTGGCTCTTGTTATATCGCTTCTCAGCTTCTGTCTGGATGTTACGCAGCGGGGTCATCAACCAGGTGGCGAGGCCATATCCTTTGTCACCAAGCATTCAGCATTGACATTGTGGTTGACTGGTAAACATGTCAAATACAGCGCTCTCACACAGGATGTGAGCATCATGGATGCTGCCTGGAAATTTTATATTTACTGCCATTATAATTTGCTTGTGGTCGACAACGAGTTGTACATTCAGGGAGTGGAATCCCTTTCAGTTCCAAAAAACCTCTGCATCCTGAAAAGGTGCCCGCATGGCGATGTGCGTACAGTCTGTTGCCCCTGTCATGTATCTAGACATGTTCACTGCTTGTACTATTATATATGATGTGCCACCAGAGGGCACTACTATGGGAAACTTGTACACCAGCTTTATGGTCACTACAGGGTGCCACCAAAGGGCACTGCAGTGGGAGACTTGTAGTTACCTGTACAGGTGTGCCAGGCCTAGTATAAAAGGCAGGCCACCATGTGTGATGAGCACTTGGAAGTTATATTAAATGGACTAAGGTCACTACAGTTCAAGTGCAATACATTGCCTCGTGGAGTCATTATCAGAGCATCTGAAGACATAACAGTTGGTGACGAGATTACGGACTTTCATGCGAAAATGGCTAACCGTGGTACGTTGCAGCAGTTCGCCGATGGTGATGATTGGGACGCCTTTGCGGAGAGGCTCGACCATTTCTTCACAACAAATGACCTGGCAGGCGATGATCTGGCCTTGCTGGCTGATAAGCGCAGAGCTATCCTGCTCACCAGTTGTGGGCCCACCATCTATAGCCTCGTCAGGGACTTGTTGGCACCAGCAAAGACAATGACCAAGACGTACGAGGAGCTTGTAACACTGATCCAAGAACAACTCAAGCCCAAAGGGAGCATTCTCACAGCCGGACACCGGTTTTATACCCACTGATGGCCTGAAGGCCAGGAAATCGCGAAATATACTACAGACGTAAGGAGGCTGGCGGCACCGTGTGATTTCGGTGAACACCTCACCGAAGTGCTGTTGGATATCTTTGTCATTGGAATCGGCCACGGGAGCCTTCTTCACAGGCTACTATCTGCGGCTACCGCAGTCACACTGCAGAAGATCATCACCATGAGCCAGGCATTCATGACTTCGACCTGTGGCTCTAGGCGGATGGCTCATCCTCAGGACTCAAACCCGGCAAGTACTGTACACAGACTGGTGCCTTTTAGAGGCTGGACTGTAGAACGTGAATCTCCTCAGGGGAGAGAGTACAGCCCCCCGAGTCCCTTAACTCAGAGTCTGCCGAGGGGGGCTAATCGAGTAGCACCATGCTAGCATTGCAGAGGGAATCACAGGGCTCACCAGTGACGTTTTAAGGACGATGTGTTTAAAGGCTGCAGCACAAAGGGCCACCTCCAGCGACTGTATAAAAGAAATATGATTCACTGTGTTGATGAAGAGTGTGCAGATGGCTATGAATCCAGTACGGATTTGAAGAGGTGGGCAGAGAGGCAGCTCAGCCCCACAATGAGGTGTATGGTATGTTTACCTGCACCACAGAATGTTCCCCGTTGAGGATGGAAGTTGAGATAACGGTGTTCCAGTCTTCATGGAAGTGGACACGGGGGCGAGCCAGTCAGTAATGAATCAAGAAGCCTTTGAAGGCTATGGGACAATCAAGCTGAATACCCAAGTTGGTCCCGGTTCAGGCAAAGCTGCTCACCTACACCAATGAACTTATCCCAGTCGTTGGTAGTGCGGATGTAAAGATACTCCACGATGGCGCGGTGCACAAGTTACCATGTGGATTGTTGCAGGTGATGGACCAACGCTACTCAGAAGAAGATGGATGGAGAAGATCCATTGGAGCTGGGAAGATTTCATCCCTCCAGCGATCGACGTCTCCCGCACTCAGAGGGAAAGCAACCCCCTAAATGAGGTTGGATCCGGCACCAGAGAGCAGACCAGCACAGCACCCGAGGCACAGACCATTCAGCACGACTGTGTGGAGATGATCCAGCTGAGATGACCCGAACGTACCTTCCAGGCTCCAGTGGCAGGACTCCGGAGGAAGAAAATCGGATCCAAAAGCGACTTCCCGGCTTCGGTGGCAGAACCCGGGGAGAAGAGGATCACAGCAGTCGACATCGTGGATGGAAGAAAGATGGCGCCCAAACCATGAGGTGAAGCATTGAAGAAGAAAATGGCGGCGGCCAGACCACGAGGTGCAGTGCTGATGGAGCAACACGTGGTACCAAGCGAAGAAAAGGATTGGGGTAAAGATAGCAAGGCTCTCTTAAAGGAGGCCAGCAACCCACCACATTTAAAGGGACAGTTCCACATTCTCAATCAATGTAATAGGAACTGTGAGTTAAATATAAAGCTTGCAATTGATGATCAGAGTTTCATACATGTAATAAGCAAAGAAAAGTCTTGCAATTGTGATCGGAGCTACAGTTTATCTGCAATGAGTGAGGAAACGTTGTGCGATGTAGGATTTCAACTGTATTCAGGTAATGTAGTGGGCAAACACCCATCGGGAGCACACAGGTCCAGTGGGTTACCCAATTCTGTAGCCTGCGTCCCTGGGACCAGAGTGATGCACCATGGAGTGTGGCCACAAGCAGCCAATATAGACAAGCTGCAGAGCCAGTGATCTCAGGAGGGCAACGACACGGGTATCGATACTGATATGTCCTTACCATACAGTATAAATGCACACAAGGCCCATACTTGAGAGAAGGTCACTCTGTGACCAGTTACCTTTATCACCAAGACCTCACGAGGCTGCAGGTGGGTGGAACTTCCCATTTTACACCCAGAAAGTCCAAGTTAGGAGTGTCTCCCACAAGTTCGCCCCTTGTGGTCAATGTTCTCAAGATGTACAACTTAGGTCAGCTTATACATGGGTTACAATGATAGTTGAATACATGACATCACCCCCCCCCCCCAAAGTCTTATTGGGATCACAGGTTGAGTCTCTCTGGTGGTCTACACTCCCTTGTTGAGCGCCTGAGTTGGGGCTCCGGTTGTTGGGCGCTGGCCTGAGTGTCTGCTGTTTGCGGTACCTCAGGCCTGTCCGGACTGCCCACAGTGACTGGGCTCTCCTCCACTTGGTTCCGGTGTTCGGTCACCTGTGGTGGAGTAAACTCTACGTCATGTTCTTCCTCTGCTTCTTCTATGGAGTTGCTGAATCTCCTTTTAGTTTGATCCACGTGTTTGCGGCAGATTTGTCCATTGGTAAGTTTAACTACCAAAACCCGATTCCCCTCTTTGGCAATCACAGTGCCTGCAAGCCATTTGGGCCCTGCAGCGTAATTAAGGACAAAAACAGGGTCATTGACATCAATACATCGCGCCCTTGCATTCCTGTCATGATAGTCATATTGTGACTGACACCTGCTCTCAATAATTTCTTTCATAGTCGGGTGTATAAGGGATAACCTGGTTTTGAGCGTCCTTTTCATTAGCAGCTCTGCGGGTGGAACCCCTGTGAGCGAGTGTGGTCGGGATCTATTGGCCAACAGGAGGCGTGATAAGTGGCTTGGTAGGGAACCCCCTTGTATTCTGAGCATCCCCTGTTTGATTATCTGCACTGCTCGTTCCGCCTGGCCGTTTGAGGCCGGCTTGAACGGTGCTGTTCTGACATGGTTAATTCCATTGCCTGCCATGAAGTCCTGGAATTCAGTGTTTGTGAAGCACGGGCCATTGTCGCTGACCAAGACGTCCGGTAGACATGGGCGGCGAACATTGCCCGTAGACTTTCTACTGTGGCAGAGGATGTGCTTGAATTTAAAATGGTACACTCAATCCATTTGGAGTAGGCATTGACCACAACCAAAAACATTTTTCCCATGAAAGGACCTGCGTAGTCCACATGGATGCGTGACCATGGCTTGGCAGGTCAGGACCAGGGGCTAAGGGGGGCTTCCCTGGGTGCGTTGCCAAGCTGAGCACACATGTTGCACCTGCGAACACAAAGTTCCAGGTGTGTATCTATCCCTGGCCACCAAACGTATGACCTGGCAATTGCCTTCATCATGACAGTGCCCGGGTGCTCATTGTGAAGTTCTCTGATAAACACCTCTCTGCCCTTCTGGGGCATGACTACTCGGTTGCCCCACAGTCGGCAATCGGCCTGAATCGAGAGTTCATCCTTGCGCCTATGAAATGGTTTAAACTCCTCAGGGCATGCCCCATACGTGGCTGCCCAGTCACCATTCAGGACACATTTCTTAAGTAAAGACAGTAGCGGGTCTTTATTTGTCCAGACTTTAATCTGACGGGCTGTCACAGGTGAGCCTTCGTTTTCGAAAGCTTCAACAGCCATGACCATCTCAGTATCATGCTCAGTTGCCCCCTCAGTGGTGGCTACTGGGAGCCTGCTGAGTGCATCGATACAGTTTTCAGTGTCCGGTCTGTGCCGAATTGTGTAGTCATAGTTGGCTAACGTAAGTGCCCACCTCTGTATGCAGGCCGATGCATTTGCATTTATTGCGTTGTTGTCGGCCAAAAGGGACGTTAGTGGTTTGTGATCTGTCTCCAGCTCAAATATCCTGCCAAACAGGTACTGGTACATTTTTTTACTGCATATACACATGCTAGCGCTTCCTTTTCTACCATCCTGTAGCCCCTTTCTGCCTGGGACAGACTTCTGGCGGCATAAGCTACCAGCTGTAACTGACCATTGGCATTCACATGCTGCAACAAACACCCGACCCCATAGGACGACGCATCGCACGTTAAAACTAGTTTCTTACACGGGTCATATAACGTTAACAGTTTATTGGAGCACAACAAATTGCGTGCTCTATCAAAAGCCCTTTCTTGGCTGTCCCCCCAGACCCAATCGCGACCTTTGTGTCGGAGCACGTGTAGTGGCTCTAACAGCGTGCTCAATTTGGGATGAAAGTTACCAAAATAGTTCAGGAGCCCCAGGAACGAATGCAGCTCCGTCATGTTACGGGGTCTGGGTGCTCTCTGGATCGCTTCCGTTTTGGACACAGTAGGTCTGATCCCGTCTGCTGCTACCCTCCTCCCCAGGAACTCTACCTCTGGAGCTAAGAAGATGCACTTCGCCTTTTTCAGTCACAGCCCTACCTGGTTCATTCTGCGTAGCACCTCCTCCAGGTTGTGGAGGTGTTCTTCAGTATCGCGACCCATGATGAGGATGTCGTCTTGAAAAACCACCGTCCTTGGAATCGACTTGAGGAGGCTTTCCATATTTCGGTGAAAGATCGTGGCGGCCGAACGAATCCCGAACGGACATCAGTTACACTCAAACAACCCCTTGTGTGTCGTGATGGTGGTCAGCTTCTTCGACTCACTCACCAGCTCCTGGGTCATGTAAGCTGAGGTCAGGTCCAATTTTGAAAAAAGTTTGCCACCGGATAGCGTCGCAAAGAGGTCCTCCGCTCTCGGTAGCGGGTACTGGTCTTGGAGTGACACCCGACTGAAGGTGGCCTTGTAATTGCCACATATCCTGACCGACCCATCCGCCTTGAGCACCGGCACAATCGGGCTCGCCCAGTCACTGAATTCGACTGGCGAGATGATGCCTTCCCTCAGCAGGCGGTCCAATTCGCATTCTATCTTTTCCCGTATCACGTACGGCACCGCTCTGGCCTTGTGGTGTACTGGCCTGGCATCCGGGTTTATGTGAATCACTACCTTGGTCCCCATGAAAGTGCGGATGCCGGGTTGAAATAATGAGTCAAATTTGACCAGGACCTCTGAGCATGATACTCGCTCCACAGAAGAAATTGCATTGACATCACCCCATCTCCAGTTCATGACAGCAAGCCAACTCCTCCCCAGTAGTGTGGGACCGTCCCCCGGGACAATCCAGAGTGGCAACCTGTTCTCCTAATCTTTGTGGGTCACGACTACCGTGGCGCTGCCTAGCACCAGAATGATCTCCTTTGTATATATCCGTAGCAGTGCGTCAATCGGCAATAATTTTGGCCTCCTGGCCTTGGACACCCACAACCTTTTGAACTGTTTGATACTCATCAGAGACTGGCTGGCTCCCGTGTCTAGCTTCATTAATACTGGGATGCCATTGAGGAGCAGTTTCATCATTATCGGTGGCGTCCTGGTATATGAACTGTATGTGTGCTCCACATGAACTCGCTGAACTTCAGCTTCCATGCAATTTCCCCCAGTATTCATTTGGCCTCGTAGGGCTTACATCGGGCCCGTCTTCCTTGTACATCAACCTGGCTGCAGGCTTCCTGCACATACACGCCAAGTGACCACTGACGTTGCAGTTTCTGCAGGTATATTGCTGATACCTGCAGGCTCTGGCTGGGTGTTTGCCTCCACACCTCCAATATGAGCTGGAGGCCCCATTGTTGGAAACAAAAGGTCCATTACCAGTCGATCGTCTCTGACTGTCTCTGTAACTGTCCTTAAGCGCACCATTAACAGGTGTTGATGGCCCCATTACTGGCCGCATTGCCTATTGCGATGGCATGAATCGCCGTTCAGCTAGCCATTGTGTCTGTTGAATACCCGTTTTGGGTTCGACAACATGCTGGGGCATGTCCGATTGCCCTTGTCTGCCTAGAGAACTGTATGCTGCGTTAACAATGTTGACCCCCTGGTCGTTTGCCGCATTTGAGCCAAGATTTTTGTCATACATCATTCTGGTCTCTTCCTCCCCGAGATAAATGTCTGGGCTATCAGAGCCACCGCTTCCAAGGTCAAGTCTTTGGTCTCAATCAGTTTCCTGAAAACCCCAGCATGTCCGATGCTCTCAATAAAAAAGTCTCGCAGCATCTCCGCTCTGCATGCATCTGTGAACTTACATAGGCTCGCCAGTCACCAGAGATCTGCCACGAATGCTTTGCCCTTCTTGCCGCCGGTGCATGTAAAACTGGTGTCTCGCCATGTGCATGCTGCTCGCCGGTTTAAGGTGATCCCCGATCAACTTACTGAGCTCTTCGAACGTCTTGTCCGCCGGCTTCTCTGGCGCTAGAAGGTCCTTCATCAGGGAGTACGTTCTGGATCCACAAACCGTCAGGAGATGAGCCCTGCGTTTGTCGACCGAATCCTGTCCCAACCATTCCTTAGTGACAAAACCTTGCTGTAGTCTCTCAATAAAGTCGTCCCAATCATCACCAACACAGTACCTCTCATCTGTGTTGCTAGTGGTCATGCTCGTGTGGTTTAAATCCCAGTTTCTCATCGCCAATGATATGTTCTTACTATACAGTTTTAATGCACACGAGGCCCATGCTTGAGAGAAGGTCACTCTGTGACCAGTCACCTTTACTACCAAGACCTCAAGAGGCTGAAGGTGGGTGGAGCTTCCCCTTTTATAGCCAAAAAGTCCAGGTTAGGAGTGTCTCCCACAAGTTCACCCCCTGTGGTCAATGTTCTCAAGATGTACAACTTAGGTCAGCTTATACATGGGTTACAATGATAGTTGAATACATGACAGATACCCTGCCCCTGATCAGCTCCACCTCTCAGGCACCCAATGGCAACAACCGCCATGAGCCTGAAAGAGCAAACTGCGCTAAGGCGCAGCCCCCAGACCCTATCACCACCAAGGCTACACCCGGGGCGCAAGGAAAGGACAGGGAGGTCACAGGCATCTGTGAACGTGCCCGACGCTAGGAGCAATGGCAAAAGCCCCGAGAGCAGGCAACTTGAGCCATCCGGGTTCCCACTGCCAGCACTGGGCACCGCGCCGCCACCAGACTACCTGGATACCATCCAGCAGTTCTGGAACTAGCTTGTCCTCACACACCGGCGCTGACACCAGTACTGATTCCAAGTATGTATCAAGAATGTACCTCACCAGTCAAATGTACTTGCCTCACAACTGTACCACAAATGTAATAATGTAAATGCAATTTTTTTTTCAGGACTTGAATGTATATGAATTAATGAGCCATCTGCATAATCTGTTTGTGTGGGGTGGGGGGGAGAGAATGGAGTAGTCATGGACTCACAAACAGAAACCACCAGCACCTCCACTGCCAACGAAACACCACCTACTCACCCAAGATGGAAACGACCCTCCAAGGGTCAACCAGATAGAGCTAAGCCCAGAGCAAAGTCAGTGTATGAAGACGATTTGCATGAAGGACTTGGGGGAGAGTGATGTCATGTATCGAGACATGTTTACTGCTTGTACTATTATGCATGATGTGCCACCAGAGGGCACTACTCTGGGAAACTTGTACACCAGCTGTATGGTCACTAAGGGGTGTCACCAGAGGTCACTGCAGTGGGAGACTTGTAGGTTACCTGTACAGGTGTGCCAGGCCTAGTATAAAAGGCAGGCCACCATGTGTGATGAGCATTGGGAGTTATATTAAATGGACTAAGATCACTACAGTTCAAGTGCAATACATTGCCTCGTGGAATCATTATCAGAGCATCCAAAGACATAACAGCTCCCTGCACCTTGGGGAAGTTTGCAATTTTGGAGAATCCTCGAGCCCTCTCAGTCTGCGCCTCCCTGGTCAAAGGGAAGCTGCATGCATAAAGGGCTTCAGTCACCTGTCGAATGCGGCAATATGTGGCATGCTGAGATATAGTGCAAATGTCGCCAGCTGAGGCCTGAAAGGAACGCGATGGGTACAAGGAAAGTGCCGCAGTGATTTTGACCTCAATGGACAGTGCAGTCCTGATGGTGCTGGCAGGCTGTAGATCTCCCCTAACGTGTTGGCATATCTCACTGATAACCTCTTTCCGGAAGCGCGATCTCCAAAGGCACGTGTTATCGGACAAGTTCAGGTAAGACCGCTTCTCCCTGTAAGTGTAAGTTCTCATCCTCCTCCTCAGTCTGCCACCTCTTTGATTGGGCACATAATGGTCTTGAATATACCTTCTGTCATCCCTAGCCTGCAGCATGTGTGTCGTCATCAAGACAGGCTGAGAAATTACAGGCCCCATTACAATAACAATCAGTATTAGACCTATTGTTCACAAACAATAAATTTACCTACTAAAACATCTAAAATAAATTCAAATCATCCACAGTATGGTAAGATGTTTGTTCAGATGTTCAAATCACCTTAACAAAACTCCAGAGTACATCAAAACTCCCCAGAAGTTGAAGCAGTCTTTTATATGAACCGACCTCTGATTTACAAAATAGCGACCATACCACTGGGTTTAGTTCAGGTGTGTTGTGTACGCAATAACTCAATAGGCTTAGTACCGTGAACTCAAACAGGTGCAATCTGACTCTACTTTATTAGCTCTCAAAGTGAGGATTAAACATGGAGGCTTTCTTTATATACAAGTGTTGCTCGTGTGTGTCTGTGGCCCAATGACCTCCGACGGTCGCTCCCCCTGGTGGCAGGTAAACCCTGGCATACATACATTACATCATTCCCCCCAAGATTTTGATATCAGTCCTATTTACAAATTGAGACGGTCCGGGGCGTTCCGCTCCCTAGTTGATCATCTCAGTTCAATTCCAGATCTGGGTGAGCTCTCTGAGTCATTCATGATTTGAGGCTGGGTAGCCGACCAAACGGGAGTGGCAGTGTCCATGTCGGGGATTGAAGGTTCAGATTCATTGACAACAGCAGAGTCTTCTGATGGCTGAATATGAATCGGTTGGTCATTGATGGTGTCTTCTTCAAGCTGTTCCGGTTCGTCTGTGTGCCACAATTTTGTCTGATCAATGTGCCTCCTGCGTTAGCGAGCCTGACAATAAGCACCCTGTTGCCCTCCTTGGCCATAACAGTACCAGTGGCCCACTTGGGGCCTTGACCATAATTTAGCAGATACACAGGATCATTAATAGAGATGTAGTGTGACACGGCAGTGCGATCATGATACCACTGCTGATGTTGACGTCTGTTTTCGATGTGATCGTTAAGATCAGGGTGGACAAGCGAGAGCCTGGCCTTGAGACCTCTCTTCATCAACAGTTCAGCAGTGGGGACCCTGGTAAGCATGTGGGGTCTCGTCCTGTAACTAAGCAGTATGCGTGACAAGTGAGTCTGCAAAGAACCGTGAGTTACGCATTTCAGGCTCTGCTTGATGGTTTGGACGGCCCGCTCCGCTTGACCATTGAACACGGGTTTGAATGGTGCTGACCTTACGTGCTTGATACCACTGAGTCTCATAAACTCTTGAAACTCCAAACTCATGAAGCGCTATCTGTTATCGCTCATGTTATATTCAGAATAACTCCACAAGACTGTATATTGTAAGCTCAAACTGTTGTGACCTTGGCCTCTTTAATGTAACTCCAGAATGAGGAAGCAACATGGTATACTGCCTTTTATACTTGCTTGCCTAGGGTGTGCAGGTGACCCTTGGGTCTCCCACAGGTGTGCCCCCTGGTGGCAAGTCTTAAACATTGGTAATGTTTACATACATAACATCATTCCCCCCCCCGCCCCCCGCCAAAGTCTTAGATACAAGTTATTTATAAGTTGAGGCGATCCAGGGCTCTGCGTTCCTGGGTTGATTGCCTGAGTTGAAGTCCTGGCATGGGTGAGTCGGTCAGATCATTGTTGCACTGCGGTGTGGCTGGTCTGATCGGACTGTCGGTCATGGTGGGTTCATCCTCGTGGTTGATGATAGATTGAGTAGATTGAATAGACTGGGTCTTTACTCGTTGGAGTTTAGAAGGATGAGGGGGTGATCTTATAGAAACATTTAAAATAATGAAAGGGAGAGACAAGATAGAGGCAGAGAGGTTGTTTCCACTGGTCGGGGAGACTAGAACTAGGGGGCACAGCCTCAAAATAGGGGGGAACCAATTTAAAACCGAATTGAGAAGGAATTTCTTCTCCCAGAGGGTTGTGAATCTGTGGAATTCTCTGCCCAAGGAAGCAGTTGAGGCTAGCTCATTGAATGTATTCAAATCACAAATAGATAGATTTTTAACCAATAAGGGAATTAAGGGTTATGGGGAGCGGGCGGGTAAGTGGAGCTGAGTCCACGGCCAGATCAGCCATGATCTTGTTGAATGGCGGAGCAGGCTCGAGGGGCTAGATGGCCTACTCCTGTTCCTAATTCTTATGTTCTTATGTTATGTTCTTATGTTCTTATGTTGACCGTGAGGTCAATTACTGGTTGGATGTGTGTGGGTGGATCGTTGATGGTAATGTCCTCTTCAAACTGTTCTTGGTTGTCAGTGAATCGCAGTTTGGTCTGATCCAAGTGCTTTCTGCACATTTGTCCATTCAAAAGTTTGACAACAAACACTCTGTTCCCCTCCTTGGCTAACACAGTGCCAGCAACCCATTTGGGACCAAGACCATAATTAAGAACAAACACAGGGTCATTAACCTCAATGTCACGTGATACAGCCGCGCGATTGTGGTACACATTATGCCGGTGACGGTTTCTACATGATCATTGAGATCCGGGTGGACTAAGGAGAGCCTGGCTTTGAGTGCTCTCTTCATTAGCAATTCTGCAGGGGGATCCCCGATGAGCGAGTGGGGTCGCGTGCGGTAGCTGAGCAGAATCCGAGATAACCGGGTCTGCGGGAAACTGTCCGTCACGCGTTTCAAGCTCTGCTTGATGGTTTGGACTGCCCGTTCCGCTTGACTATTGGATGCGGGCTTAAATGGCGCAGACCTGACATGCTTGATGCCATTGCAGGTCATGAACTCGTTGAATTCCGAGCTGGTGAAACATTGTCACTAACAACGATGTCGGGCAAACCATGGGTGGCGAGCATGGCCCGGAGGTTTTCAATGGTGACAGTGGACATACATGAAGACATTATTATACATTCAATCCATTTAGAGTAAGCGTCCAATGCTATTAGAAACATCTTTCCTAGAAAGGGGCCAGCAAAATCTACGTGGACCCTGGACCACGGTTTGGAGGGCTATGACCACAGACTCAGTGGGGCCTCCCTTGGTGCATTGCTCAACTGTGAGCAAGTGTTACATTGGTGTACGCATGACTCCAATTCCGAGTCAATGCCGGGCCACCAAACGTGTGACCTGGCGATAGCCTTCATCATGACTATGCCTGGGTGGGTACTGTGAAGGTCGCGTATAAACGTTTCCCTGCCTTTTTTTGGCAAAACTAAATGATTCCCCCATAAGAGACAGTCCGAATGGATGGACATTCCATCCTTGCTTCGGTGGAATGGCTTAATTTTGCCTTGCATTTCCCCGGGAACCGCCGACCAGATCCCACTGAGGATGCAGCTTTTTACTAGTGATAGCACAGAGTCCTGGCTAGTCCAGGTCCTGATCTGGCGAGCCATGACGGGTGACCCCTCGCTCTCCAAACCATCCATTACAAGAAGCAAGTCTGCGAGTTGTACCATTTCCACCCCAGTGGTGGGCAATGGTAGCCGACTGAGGGCATCAGCACAGTTCTCAGTGCCTGGTCTGTGGCGGATTACTTAGCCATACGCAGATAATATTAGTGCCCATCTTTGGATGCGGGACGAAGCATTGGTGTTAATACCTTTGCTTTCTGAGAACAGCGAAATAAGTGGCTTGTGGTCAGTTTCTAGCTCGAACCGGAGTCCAAATAGGGATTGGTGCCTTTTTGTTAACCCCGTATACACATGCTAATGCTTCTTTCTCAACCATACTGTTGGCTCTTTCAGCTTTAGATAAGCTTCTGGAGGCATATGCAACCAGTTTGCCTGACACATTGGCTTGCTGTAACACACAACCGACCCCGTACGAAGATGCATCACAAGCTAGTACTGAACATTTACACGGGTCATACAATACAAGTAACTTGTTAGAACATAGCAGGTTTCTGGCCTTGTTAAAGGCCGTCTCTTGAGATTTACCCCAAATCCAGTCACCACCCTTGCGTCGCAATAAATGCAAAGACTCCAGCAAAGTGCTCAACCCCGGTAGAAAATTACCAAAATAGTTGAGGAGTCCCAGGAACGAACGCAGCTCCATCACATTCTGTGGTCTGGGTGCATTCTTGATGGCCTCCATCTTGCTGTCTATGGGTCTGATGCCGTCTGCCGCAATCTTTCTCCCCAGAAATTCGACCTTTGGTGCCAGGAAAACACACTTGAAGCGTTTCAGCCTGAGTCCCACTCTGTCCAGTCGCTTTAGAACCTCTTCCAGGTTGTGCAAGTGCTCGATGGTGTTGCGGCCAGTGATCAAGATGTCGTCTTGAAACACCACGGTGCGCGGAACCAATTTCAGCAGACTCTCCATGTTCCTCTGGAAGATGGTCGCAGCCGAGCGAATCCCAAAGGGGCATCTGTGGTATATGAACAGTCCTTTCTGCGCGTTGATGCATGTCAATTTTTTCGAAGGTCCAGCCAGCTCCTGTATCATGTAAGCAGAGGTTAGATCCAGCTTGGTGAACGTCTTCCCCCACTGTTAGCATTGTGAAAAGGTCATCCGCTTTGGGTAGTGGGTACTAGTCCTGTAACGAGACTTGGTTGATCGTTACCTTGTAGTCCCTGCAGATTCTGACCGTCCCATCGCTTTTCAACACCAGAACAATTGGACTGGCCCATTCGTTGGACTTGACAGGCGATATGATCCCCTCTCGTTGAAGTCTGTCCAGCTCAATCTCGACTTTCTCTCGCATCAGGAATGGAACCGCTTGGGCCTTGTGATGAACAGGACATGCATCAGAGACAAAATGGATCTGCACTTTGGCACCTGTGAAGTTGTCAATGCCTGGCTCGAATAGCAACGGGAATTTGTTTAGCACTTGGGCACACGAGGCATCATCCACCGAAGACAGTGCTTTGATGTCGTCCCAGTTCCATCGGATCTTTCCGAGCCAGCTTCTGCCGAACAGCGTTGGGCCATCGCCTGGTTTAGTCCATAATGGTAAATCATGCACAGCTCCATCGTATGATACCTTCACTGCCGCACTGCAAATGATCAAGGGGTATGGAGAGACAGCAGAAAAGGGGTACTGAGGGAATGATTAACCATGATCTTATTGAATGACGGTGCAGGCTCGAAGGGCTGAATGGCCTACCCCTGCACCTATTTTCTATGACTGGTATGAGCTCTTTGGTGTAAGTGAGCAGATTGGTGTGGATCGGGCTTAGTTTTGGCCTTTGTGCCTTGTTGCCCCACAGTTTCTCAAAAGCCTTCTGGCTCACAATTGACGACTCGGCCCCGTGTCCAATTCCATGGAAACGGGAATGCCATTTAATTTGATTTTTAACTTTATTGGAGAGCTTTTGGTGGTGAAGGTGTGTACCCCATGCACTTCCTCTTCAGCCTCGGGTTGAATTGCCTCTCTTACTTGTTCAGCGTGATCCGCACCGGATTGGTCATCTTCTGCCGACTCTGCCATATGGTGAGTTGCAGCACGTCACTGGAGATGCCCCATTGTTCCACAGCCCTTGCAAACATAGTGCTTGAATTGACATTGATGGGCTCAATGATTCCCCCGCAGCGCCAACATGGTGTTAATGGATTCGCATTCACGCCCCACGGCGGATTCTGAGTCATCCTAGATCTGGCCTCTGCAGGCATGTAGGCCCTGCCATGGACAGTCCTGCCTGCTGAAGGCGTTATGTTATGCACAGTACTTGCCGGTGAGCTTTGATGCTGCAATGATATCTGTTTAGTGTTATCGTTCGTGGACATGAAAGCCTGGGCTATCGTGATGGCCTTGCTCAGATCTAGGGATTCGGCAGAAAGCAGTTTGCGAAGAATGACTTCGTGGCCGATTCCAAGCACGAAAAAGTCCCGCAACACTTCCCCCAAAAATCCAGCAAATATGCATTGTCTCGCAAGGCGTCTTAGGTCGGCGACATAGCTCGCCACGTCCTGGCCCTCGGAGCGATGGTGCGTATAAAAGCGATAACTGGCCATCAAAATGCTCTCCTTTGGCTTGAGGTGTTCCCAAACCAGCGTGTACAACTCTTCATATGTCTTCTCCATTGGTTTCGTTGGTGCTAGCAGATTTTTGATGTGGCCATATATAGGGGACCCGCAAACGGTGAGGAGAATCGCCCTGCGTTTGATCACGGTTTCTTCCGTATCCAGCTCGTTGGCCACAAAGTATTGGTCAAGTCGCTCAACCAAGGCTTCCCAATCATCATCCTCAACAAATCTCTCAGGAATACCAACGGCAGCCATAACCGCGTGAAAGTTCGTGATCAGTTACTCGTCGCCAATTTTTATGTTCAGACTTACTCCACAAGACTGTATATTGTAAGCTCCAACTGTTGTGACCTTGGTCTCTTTAATGTAACTCCAGAGTGAGGAAGCAGCATGGTAGACTGCCTTTTATACCTGCTTGTCCAGGCTGTGCAGGTGACCCTTAGGTCTCTCACAGGTGCGCCCCCTGGTGGCAAGTCTTAAACATTGGTACTGTTTACATACATAACAGTTCACAACAATGTCGGTCAGACTATGAGTGGCGAACATGGCACGAAGGCTCTCAATGGTGGCTGTGGATGTGCTGGATGACATTATTGCACATTCTATCCATTTGGAATACGCATCCACCACCACCAAAAATATTTTGCCCAGGAAAGGACCCGCATAGTTAATGTGGATCCTAGACCATGGTTTGGATGGCCACGACCACAGACTTAGCGGAGATTCCACTGGTGCATTGCTTAACTGCATGCAAGTGTTTCACTGATGCACAATTGACTCCAAATCAGAGTCAATGCCAGGCCACCAAACGTGAGACCTGGCAATGGCCTTCATCATCACAATACCGGAATGGGTACTGTGTAAATCTCTCCCTGCCTTTCTTGGGCATAACAACATGATTACCCCATAGCAAACAATCAGATTGAATGGACAGTTTGTCTTTGCGACGGTTGAAAGGTTTGGTCTCTGTTGTGCATCTGTAAAGCATGCACTCCCATGTTCCGCCACCAGCGAGCTCATCCCCTGAAGTCCCAAGGGATCCCAGCATCCCTTGGGAGCACTGTATATAAGTCGGCCCCTAAGGCCTGTTCCTCACTCTGGAGTGTCTTGTTAAAGACTGAGGTCACTGTTACTTTAATCTCCCTGTGTGCAGTCTCATCTGTGTTAGGAACACAAGAACTGGCGACGAGAATACGAATCCAATGCAAAGATGCAGCAAACTGTGGGCATCCTGGAGAAGTTCTCAGAGGGTGAGGACTAGGAAGCCGATATCGAATGGCTAGACCAGTATTTTGCAGCCAACGAGCTGGACGGAGAAGGAAACGCTGCAAAAAGGAGAGTGGTCCTCCTCACGGCCTGCAGGGCACCGACCTATAGCCTCATGAAGAATCTTCTGGCTCCGGTGAAACATAAGAACATAAGAACATAAGAATTAGGAACAGGAGTAGGCCATCTAGCCCCTCGAGCCTGCTCCGCCATTCAACAAGATCATGGCTGATCTGGCCGTGGACTCAGCTCCACTTACCCGCCCGCTCCCCATAACCCTTAATTCCCTTATTGGTTAAAAATCTATCTATCTGTGATTTGAATATATTCAATGAGCTAGCCTCAACTGCTTCCTTGGGCAGAGAATTCCACAGATTCACAACCCTCTGGGAGAAGAAATTCCTTCTCAACTCGGTTTTAAATTGGCTCCCCCGTATTTTGAGGCTATGCCCCCTAGTTCTAGTCTCCCCGACCAGTGGAAACAACCTCTCTGCCTCTATCTTGTCTATCCCTTTCATTATTTTAAATGTTTCTATAAGATCACCCCTCATCCTTCTAAACTCCAACGAGTAAAGACCCAGTCTACTCAATCTATCATCATAAGGTAACCCCCTCATCTCTGGAATCAGCCTAGTGAATCGTCTCTGTACCCTCTCCAAAGCTAGTATATCCTTCCTTAAGAAAGGTGACCAAAACTGCACGCAGTACTCCAGGTGTGGCCTCACCAATACCCTATACAGTTGCAGCAGGACCTCCCTGCTTTTGTACTCCATCCCTCTTGCAATGAAGGCCAACATTCCATTCGCCTTCCTGATTACCTGCTGCACCTGCAAACTAACTTTTTGGGATTCATGCACAAGGATGCCTGCCTCTCTTCCGCTCTTACATCCGGTCCAGGGTGTCCTTGGAGATGGAGCACGCGGTGTCCACCGGTACGCTCGCGGCCTTCCGCGAGAGGTGGGCACCGGAGGGACTGGAGTGCATCATCACGCCCGGCAACCAAATTTTAATTTGATTTTACGTTTTAAAGTTTAATTTGTTTTAATTGCCGGTGCTTTTAGTGTCCCCCTTCCCTTTTTTATAGGGGGCACTGGGGAAAATTGTGATTTTAGTGCCCAAAAAAAAAACCAAAAAAAAAAAAGAAAAACACAAAAAAAAACAAAAAAAAAAAAGGGGGGAAAAAAAGGGCCTTGAAAATGTCTGGAGTGTCACCCAGGTCGGGTGGCACCGTTTATTGTTTTTATGTTTTCACAGGTGAACTCAAAAGAGTTTTTTTTCATGCACAAGGAACCAATCGTAGAGCAGTAGAGGCGTGTCCTGCTCAGTTGGAGCTGTGAGCAGTGAGGAGAGCAGCTAGCAACTTGAGCTCCTGCCTGGAGAGCCCTGAGACCAGCCCAGGAACAGAAGGAAGGAAGGGGTTTCACCACCAACTTTACCCAGAGGGAGAGGAGGAGAACAGAAAACTTTGAACATCTTTATCATTCTGCAAAGAGTTGGAGAGAGGGGGAAAAACCACAACAACATCCGGTGTGGAAGGAGGGAGACTCTACATTTCTACAGGTGGGCGTGGGTGCATTTCCCCAAACAGACTTTGTTGTGTCGGTGGGGGGAGGAAAGAAGACCACTGAGGGCCGGAACATCGCGGGGGGTGTGTGTGTGTGTGGTAGTGTGCGTGGGGGCCGTGCTTACAACTGGGCCCCCCCCACAATTGGAACCCCCCCCACCCCCCCCCCAATTGCCTAGCCTGGGATAGCTGGAGCTACCAGGCTGAAGATTGTTTTCTTAATCACCCAATTAAAGATCGTTTAGGAGTGAGTGCCTGGTGGCTCCAGCTACCCCAGGTGAAGACATCTTCTCCCCCCACCTGAAGACCCCCCCAAAGACTTTTTGTGTTTTGCCATCTGGGGAGTGCACCCACCCACAGCTGCGAGGGGAGACCTGCCCTCGCAGCCCCCCCCCCTTCCCACCCCCCTCTCTCTTTCTCCGTTACCCTCTGTTTCTCCCCTCTCTCTCTGAGGCCCCTTCTCTTCCTAATTTAAAAAAAAAACCCAATTAAGACAACTGAGCAGAGAGAGCAAGGCCTCTCCCCAATTGTCAACGAGGGGAGAGGTGCCTCGTTAAGGGCTCCTCTGCTCAGTTAATATACGAGGCCATTAAAGACCATTAAGGCCTGTGACTTTGGGGTGGGTGTGGCCCTTAAAGGGACCCCGTGATGGCGACCCCATCCACGCCGGTGGCAGGGCCAGCAAGGACGTATGCGCAGGTGGCAACCGCTTCCACGGCCCCTCCTGCGCCACCCGCTGCCCTGCCACCTTTCAGACTCATTACTAAAAAACACGGGGTCAAGAGCTACACTCACCCCACAATGACCATCGAGGAGTGCGTGCGGGCGATGGCTGGGGTAGTCGGCCCCTCGGCCATTGTCGCAGCCTCCAAGATGTCTGGGAAGGCCGTGTTCTTCCTGGGGTCGGAGCGGGCGGTGTCCCTGGCCCTTGAAAAGGGGCTCACGGTGGGCGGGACGTTCCTGCCGGTGGACCCTCTCGAGGCCACCGCGCAGAGGGTCATCATTTCAAACGTCCCGCCCTTTGTTCCCGCTGAGCTCCTCCTACCTCACCTACACCAACTGGGGGAGGTAAGGTCGGGGATCAACCCCATACCGCTCGGCCTCAGGGAGAACAGCCTGCGCCACGTGTTCTCCTTCCGCCGCCAGCTCTTTGTCCGGCTGGCGCGGGAGGACACGACGGAGGGAAATTTTAATGTGGTGCACGAGGGGACTGCCTACCGCGTCTTCTGGACGTCGGACGGCGTGCGGTGCCATGCCTGCAGGGAGGTGGGGCACGTTCGCAAGAACTGCCCCGCCTCCAAGGCCACCAAACCACCGAAGGCGGCCAAGGCTGGCGCCGCCGCCACCCCTCCCCCTAGTTGCGTCCGCGTGCCGGGAGCCATGGGTGCGCGGGCATCGTCGGAGGCCTTTGTTTTCAGGGCCTCCGGCGGGGGGGAGGGAGAGCGTCCGACCGGAAAGAAGGCGCGGAAGAAGGCAAAACATCCAGAGGCGGGTCCCCTCGGTGCGCCAGATAATTTGACCACCGCGCTCAGCCCAACCCCGTCACCGGCGAGCGCGTGGTGCCCCGAGCCCGTGCCCGAGCCCTTGAATAACACCACAGAGGGGCCCGGGCGCGGGAAAGGAAAGGAAAAGGGGGGGGCGGAGCGGGAGGCCTCGGCAGACATGGGGGTCTCCCTGCCTCCGCGCACCCCCAGGAACAAAAGGAGGCGCGGCTCCGATGAGGCGGAGGGGGAACAACATCCCTCCGCGGAGGAGTCGGTGCCCGCCGCGTGTCCCGCGTCCCCAACCAGCGCCCCCAAGCAGCGCCGCAGGCGGGAGGAGTCTGTCCCCGGGGAGGGTGAAACAGTTGAGGCTGCCCAGCCTCTGCCTCCCGGGGATGGAGTGGAAGATCTGCCTGTCGTGGGGGGCGTGGGGACCGCGGAGGAATGCGTAGCCGCCGGGCCGGGCGTCCCGGGGACTGAGGCGGGCGAGGCCGAAAAGGCCGAACCTGAGCCCGCCCAGCCAATACCCAACTTCCCCCGGGAGTCGCTCGACCCGGCAGAAACACAATTTACTGTTTTTAATGAAACTGTAGATGCTGGGCCGGGGGGTGGCAGCGGGGAGGGGGAGGAACACCCACCCTCGCCTCTTACTTTGGAGCTGGAGCACTTGGGGAGCCTGGGGATCTCCTATGGCCGGGTCTCTCCTTGTTCTCCGGTTCCTGGGGCGGAGGGGGAACCCCTTCCGCTGTCATTTCCCGACCCAGCACCATTTTTAAAAGAGCCCAGTGGGGACTCCTCTGCCGACGATCCTGGGGGTGGGATCGGGGCAGTGCCAGGGCCGGTTGGAGCGGCCGGTTCATTTGCCGTACCTTGTGCGGTCGATGGGCTGGCTGCTGGCGGCCACCTCCCGGAGGAGGACGGGGACTCGGGGGGGGACGCGGGTGAAGACCTAGAGACCACCGCCAGTGAGGCGGTGGATCTGCTCGCGGCCGCCGCTGAGGCCCTCCTCATTCCTGCAAAGGAACTCCGGGACTTTTTGGCCCAGAGCCGGGGTCGCCGCGACCAAGCCCGACTGGCCCTGGAAAAATGGTCCGAGCCGGAGCTGATCAAGGGGTCTGTCCGCGCCGCCGTTAAAACCTTGGCCGCGGGCGGGCCCTTGACAAAGGAGCAGCACCTTGAGCTGCGCGAGCTCGAGGGACTCCTCGCTGGGCTGCGGAGGGAGCGGAGTTCAACAAAAGACTCCGCTCCCTCCCCCACAATAGGTTAAGGTAGAGGTTGCACTATGCTTTTGCCATGAAGATAACCATAGCCAGCCTCAACATCAACGGCGGCAGAGGGGCACGCCGTAGATTTGACAATTTTTCGCTCCTGCGGGAGGGGAAATATGCGGTGTGCTTCCTGCAAGAAACCCACACCGTTCCGGGAGACGAAGCCACGTGGCTCCTGGAATGGCAAGGAGAGGTCCGCATGAGCCACCTCACCGCCATTTCTAGTGGGGTGGCCATCTTGCTGGGCCCGCATTTTCAGCCGGAGATCTTGATGGTCGAGGAGCCCGTGCCAGGCCGCTTGCTGCACGTAACGGTTCGCCTGGGGGACGTGCCGCTCCATCTCGTGAACGTGTACGCCCCTCATCCCGGCCCGCAGCAGACGCGCTTCTTTGAAGAGGTGTCCGCTCTTCTTGGCTCCGTCGACGTCGGCGACTGCATTGTCCTCGGGGGGGATTTTAACTGCACCCTCGAGGCGAGGGACCGCTCCGGTGCCCCGCAGTGCATGACGGCGATGGAGAAGTTGAGGGACCTGGTCGGGTCCTTCGACTTGGTGGACGTCTGGCGAAATCTCCACCCCGACTCCAGCGCCTTTACTTGGGTGAGGCCTGGAGTTGGATGGTCTAGAGTCGACCGCCTTTACGTGTCTCGGGCGTACGTTTCCTGCGTCCCGGCGGCCTCCATGCGGCCGGTGCCGTGTTCGGACCACCACCTGGTGTGGGCGGAGCTCGCTTCGCTCCGCGCGAGGACGGGGTCCGCGTACTGGCACTTTAACAACCGGCTGCTGGAGGACGTGCGGTTCCAGGACTCGTTCCGTCGATTCTGGTCCGACTGGAGAAGGAAGCAGGGGGGCTTCCCCTCCTTGAGGCTATGGTGGGACGTGGGCAAGGCTCACGTCCGCGTCTTCTGTCAAGAGTACGCGAGGGGGTCGACCAAGAGGCGGGCGGCCAGAGTCGGGCGCCTAGAAAAAGAGGTGCTCGACCTGGAAGCCCGTCTCGGTCAAGTCGTCCAGGACCCGGCCCTGCGGACGGTGTACGAAGCAAAGAAGGCCGCGCTGAAGGACCTGCAGCTCGTCGGGTCCCGAGGCGCGTTCGTGAGGTCGCGGATCCGGTTCCTGCGGGATCTGGACCGCGGCTCCCCCTTCTTCTACTCGCTGGAAAAAAGGCAGAGTGTCCGTAAGCAGCTCTTGATGCTGCTGGCCGACGACGGCTCTCTCGTCTCGGATCCGGAGGGCGTCAACAACAGGGTCCGTGAATATTACGGGGCTCTGTTCTCTCCGGATCCGTCCAGCGAGGAAGCGCGTAGAGTTTTGTGGGAGGACCTGCCGAAGGTCGGCCCGGAGGGCGCCGAAAATCTGGAAGCTCCGCTAAGCCTGGCGGAGCTGACCGGTGCCCTCGCCCGGCTCTCGAGGGGAAAATCCCCGGGGCTGGACGGGCTGACCGTGGAGTTCCACAGGGCGTTCTGGGACGTCCTGGGGAGCGACTACGCGCGGGTCCTGGGGGAAAGTCTGGCGACCGGGGAGATGCCCCTCTCTTGGCGCAGGGCAGTCATCGTCCTGCTGCCTAAGAAGGGCGATCTCCGCCTCCTTAAGAACTGGCGCCCGGTCTCCCTCCTCAGCACGGACTACAAAATCTTCGCCAGGGCGATGTCTGCTCGCCTTGGTGCCGTGCTGGACCACATGATCCACCCCGACCAGTCATACACGGTCCCGGGCCGGACAATCCACGACAACATCCATCTGGTCCGGGACCTCATCCATTGTTCCCAGGAGGCTGGTCTGTCGGTCGCCTTCCTATCCCTCGACCAAGAGAAGGCGTTCGACAGGGTGGATCACGACTATCTGCTCGGAACTCTGCGCGCTTTCGGGTTCGGGACGCATTTCGTCGCCCGGATCCGACTTTTGTACGCCGCCGCGGAGTGTCTGATTAAGGTTAACGGGTCCTTGACGGCGCCCCTTCGCTTTAGGAGAGGGGTGCGCCAGGGATGCCCCATGTCCGGCCAGTTATACGCCGTTTGCGTGGAGCCTTTCCTGCGCCTCTTGCGGACGAGGTTGACGGGACTGGCTCTGCAAGGGCCGGGCGTGGAGGTCGTCCTCTCGGCTTACGCCGATGACGTGCTCCTCGCGATAGAGGATCCCGCTGACCTGCGGAGGATGCGTGAGTGCCAGGAGATTTACTCGGCCGCGTCCTCCGCCAGGATCAACTGGGAGAAATGTTCCGGACTCCTGGTGGGTCAGTGGCGGGTGGACTCCCTGCTGGAGGAGCTCAGGCCTTTTGCCTGGAGCACGACCCATCTCCTCTATCTGGGAGTCTACCTTAGCCCCGACGAGGGAGCCTGGCCGGCGAACTGGCAGGAGCTGGAGGCCAAGGTCGCCGCTCGCCTAGGGCGCTGGACAGGACTGCTCCGAGTGCTGTCCTACAGGGGTCGAGCGCTAGTCATAAACCAGCTGGTGGCCGCAATGCTGTGGTACCGGCTGGTCACTTTGACCCCTCCCCCTGCGTTTGTCGCCAAGATACAGAAGAAGCTGGTGGACTTCTTCTGGAACAACAGGAAGCACTGGGTCTCTGCCGCGGTCTTGAGTCTCCCGCTTGAGGAGGGCGGTCAGTCGTTGGTGTGCGTCAGCGCCCAGCTCGCGACTTTCCGTCTTCAGACCCTGCAGAGATACCTTTACGTCGAGCCCCCTCCTAGGTGGTGCGCTCTGGCGAGGTATTTCTTCCGCCAGCAGCTCGACCTCAATTATGACACGCAGCTCCTGTTTGTGAACTTGGGGGGTGCCAGGACCGCCCTCCGGGAGCTGCCTGTCTTTTACAGGGAACTCATCAGGGTCTGGAACAAAGTCTCCACCAAGCGCAGCTCTCCGCCGGCTGGAGTGGCGGCCGTCCTGCAGGAGCCGCTGCTCGGGAATCCGTACCTCCACGGCCGAGGCTTCATGTGGCGGTCGGAAGAGAGGGCTGTGGCTGGTGAGGTGACCAGGGTCAGGGACCTGCTCGATGGCGGAGGAGCGGGCTGGATGGCGCCAGACACGCTGGCGCGGCGCCTAAACTCTGCCAACGTCCGCCACGCGGCCGATGCCATCGAGTCGCTAAAAACAGCTCTGGGCCCTGACTCCGTTAGGTGCATCGAGGAGGCTCAAGCACGTGGGGAGATCCCGTCCGAACTGACCCCCGTCCGGACGGAATTCCTCATCGGCGCCAAACCCCGGAACCTCCCTCGGGGGCCGGCGCCTCACAACTTGAGCCGCCTCGGGGAAATCCCCTCCGTGCCTTTCAGTTCCGCGCGGAGGGGTTTCCTGTACGGGCTGCTCCTGCACACCCTCAACTTTGCCATCCTCGCCGGCCGTCCGGACACGCCATGGCGTACCATCTTGCCGTCCGGAGGAGGCGGGGGTCCCCGATGGAGGGCACTCTACGCAGGGGTCCTCCCACTATTCATCGGGGACTTGGCCTGGAGGGTGGTGCACGGAGCAGTGCCGTGCAACAAATTTTTAAGCCGGTTCACGGACTCCCAGGCCGCCTGCAATTTCTGCGGTCTGGAGGAGTCCGTGTTCCATGTTTTTATGGAGTGCACAAGGTTGCAGCCCCTGTTCCATTATTTGAAGGGGCTGCTCCTGAAATTCTGGCTGCACTTCAGTCCCACTCTCCTGATCTTTGGGCACCCTGTGCGGAGGGGAGCGGGTAGGTCCGAGGGCCTCCTCGTAGGACTGCTCCTGGGCACGGCCAAGGGTGCCATCAGCCGGTCCAGGCAGCGGGCGGTCGAGGGGGTCATTCAACCTGACTGCCTGCCTCTCTTCCGCTCTTACATCCGGTCCAGGGTGTCCTTGGAGATGGAGCACGCGGTGTCCACCGGTACGCTCGCGGCCTTCCGCGAGAGGTGGGCACCGGAGGGACTGGAGTGCATCATCACGCCCGGCAACCAAATTTTAATTTGATTTTACGTTTTAAAGTTAATTTGTTTTAATTGCCGGTGCTTTTAGTGTCCCCTTCCCTTTTATAGGGGGCACTGGGGAAAAATTGTGATTTTAGTGCCCAAAAAAAAAACAAAAAAAAAAAGGAAAAAAAAATAGGGGGGAAAAAAAAGGGCCTTGTAAATGTCTGGAGTGTCACCCAGGTCGGGTGGCACCGTTTAATGTTTTCTGTTTTGCAGGTGAACTCCAAAAAGAGTTTCATGCACAAGGATGCCTGCCTCTCTTCCGCTCTTACATCCGGTCCAGGGTGTCCTTGGAGATGGAGCACGCGGTGTCCACCGGTACGCTCGCGGCCTTCCGCGAGAGGTGGGCACCGGAGGGACTGGAGTGCATCATCACGCCCGGCAACCAAATTTTAATTTGATTTTACGTTTTAAAGTTTAATTTGTTTTAATTGCCGGTGCTTTTAGTGTCCCCCTTCCCTTTTTTATAGGGGGCACTGGGGAAAATTGTGATTTTAGTGCCCAAAAAAAAAACCAAAAAAAAAAAAAGAAAAACACAAAAAAAAACAAAAAAAAAAAAGTGGGGAAAAAAAGGGCCTTGAAAATGTCTGGAGTGTCACCCAGGTCGGGTGGCACCGTTTATTGTTTTTATGTTTTCACAGGTGAACTCAAAAGAGTTTTTTTTCATGCACAAGGAACCAATCGTAGAGCAGTAGAGGCGTGTCCTGCTCAGTTGGAGCTGTGAGCAGTGAGGAGAGCAGCTAGCAACTTGAGCTCCTGCCTGGAGAGCCCTGAGACCAGCCCAGGAACAGAAGGAAGGAAGGGGTTTCACCACCAACTTTACCCAGAGGGAGAGGAGGAGAACAGAAAACTTTGAACATCTTTATCATTCTGCAAAGAGTTGGAGAGAGGGGGAAAAACCACAACAACATCCGGTGTGGAAGGAGGGAGACTCTACATTTCTACAGGTGGGCGTGGGTGCATTTCCCCAAACAGACTTTGTTGTGTCGGTGGGGGGAGGAAAGAAGACCACTGAGGGCCGGAACATCGCGGGGGGTGTGTGTGTGTGTGGTAGTGTGCGTGGGGGCCGTGCTTACAACTGGGCCCCCCCCACAATTGGAACCCCCCCCACCCCCCCCCCAATTGCCTAGCCTGGGATAGCTGGAGCTACCAGGCTGAAGATTGTTTTCTTAATCACCCAATTAAAGATCGTTTAGGAGTGAGTGCCTGGTGGCTCCAGCTACCCCAGGTGAAGACATCTTCTCCCCCCACCTGAAGACCCCCCCAAAGACTTTTTGTGTTTTGCCATCTGGGGAGTGCACCCACCCACAGCTGCGAGGGGAGACCTGCCCTCGCAGCCCCCCCCCCTTCCCACCCCCCTCTCTCTTTCTCCGTTACCCTCTGTTTCTCCCCTCTCTCTCTGAGAGCCCTTCCTTCCAAATTTAATTTAAAAAAAAACAATTTAAGACAACTGAGCAGAGGGAGCAAGGCCCCTCCCCAATTGCCAACTAGGGGAGAGGTGTGCCTCATTAAGGGCTCCTCTGCTCAGTCATTATATAAGAGGCCAATAAAGACCATTAAGGCCTGTGACTTTGGGGTGGGTGTAGCCCTTAAAGGGACCCCGTGATGGCGACCCCATCCACGCCGGTGGCAGGGCCAGCGAAGACGTATGCGCAGGTGGCAACCGCTTCCACAGCACCTCCTGCGCCACCCGCTGCCCTGCCACCATTTACACTTATAACAAAAAAACACGGGGTCAAGAGCTACACTCACCCCACAATGAGCATTGAGGAGTGCGTGCGGGCGATGGCTGGGGTAGTCGGCCCCTCGGCCATTGTCGCAGCCTCCAAGATGTCTGGGAAGGCCGTGTTCTTCCTGGGGTCGGAGCGGGCGGTGTCCCTGGCCCTCGAAAGGGGGCTCACGGTGGGCGGGACGTTCCTGCCGGTGGATCCCCTCGAGGCCACCGCGCAGAGGGTCATCGTGTCGAACGTCCCGCCCTTTGTTCCCGCTGGGCTCCTCCTCCCTCACCTACAACAACTGGGGGAGGTAAGGTCGGGGATCAACCCCATACCGCTCGGCCTCAGGGAGAGCAGCCTGCGCCACGTGTTCTCCTTCCGCCGCCAGCTCTTTGTCCGGCTGGCGCGGGAGGAGACGACAGAGGGGTATTTTAATGTGGTGCACGAGGGGACTGCCTACCGCGTCTTCTGGACTTCGGACGGCGTGCGGTGCCATGCCTGCAAGGAGGTGGGGCACGTTCGCAAGAACTGCCCCGCCTCCAGGGCCGCCAAACCACCGAAGGCGGCCAAGGCTGGCGCCGCCGCCACCCCTCCCCCTAGTTGCGTCCGCGTGCCGGGAGCCGTAGGTGCGCGGGCATCGTCGGAGGCCTTTGTTTTCAGGGCCTCCGGCGGGGGGGAGGGAGAGCGTCCGACCGGAAAGAAGGCGCGGAAGAAGACAAAACATCAAGAGGCGGGTCCCCTCAGTGCGCCAGATAATTTGACCACCGCGCTCAGCCCAACCCCGCCACCGGCGAGCGCGGGGTGCCCCGAGCCTGTGCCCGAGCCCTTGAACAACACCACAGAGGGGCCCGGGCGCGGGCAAGAAAAGGAAAAGGGGGGGGCGGAGCGGGAGGCCTCGGCAGACATGGAGGTCTCCCTGACTCCGCGCGCCCCCAGGAACAAAAAGAGGCACCGCCCCAATGACGCGGAGGGGGAACAACATCCCTCCGCGGAGGAGTCGGTGCCCGCCGCGTGTCCCGCGTCCCCCACCAGCGCCCCCAAATTGCGCTGCAGGCGCGAGGAGTCTTTCCCCGGGGAGGGTGAGGCAGTCGAGGCTGCCCAGCCGCTGCCTCCTGGGGAGGGCAAGGAAGATCTGCCTGTCGTGGGGGGCGTGGGGCCAGTGGAAGAATGCGTAGCCGCCGGGTCGAGCGTCCCGGGGACCGAGGCGGGCGGGGCCGAAAAGGCCGAACCTGAGCCCGCCCAGCTATTATCCAACTTCCCCCGGGAGTCGCTCGACCCGGCGGAAAAACAATTTAGTGGTTTTAATGACACTGTAGATGCTGGGCCGGGGGGTGGCAGCGGGGAGGGGGAGGAACAACCACCCTCGCCCCTTACTTTGGAGCTAGTGCACTTGGAGGGCCTGGGGATTTCCTATGGCCGGGTCTCTCCTTGTTCCCCGGTTCCTGGGGCGGAGGGGGAACCCCTTCCGCTGTCATTTCCCGACCCGGCACCATTTTTAAAAGAGCCCAGTGGGGACTCCTCTGCCGACGATCCTGGGGGTGGGATCGGGGCAGTGCCAGGGCCGGTTGGAGCGGCCGGTTCATTTGCCGTACCTTGTGCGGTCGATGGGCTGGCTGCTGGCGGCCACCTCCCGGAGGAGGACGGGGACTCGGTGGGGGACGCGGGTGAAGATCTCGAGTCCATCGCCAGTGAGGCGGTGGATCTGCTCGCGGCCGCCGCCGAGACCATCCTCATTCCTG
The DNA here is from genome assembly GCF_044704955.1 of Pristiophorus japonicus. Lineage (NCBI taxonomy): Eukaryota > Metazoa > Chordata > Chondrichthyes > Pristiophoridae > Pristiophorus > Pristiophorus japonicus. The sequence goes on from NC_091978.1 coordinate 224,456,645, forward strand.
CAAAGGAACTCCGGGACTTTTTGGCCCAGAGCCGGGGTCGCTGCAACCAAGCCCGACTGGCCCTGGAAAAATGGTCCGAGCCAGAGCTGATCAAGGCGTCCGTCCGCGCCGCCGTCAAAACCTTGGCCGCGGGCGGGCCCCTGACAAAGGCGCAACACCTTGAGCTGCGCGAGCTCGAGGGACTCCTCGCTGGGCTGCGGGGGGAGCGGAGTTCAACAAAAGACTCCGCTCCCTCCCCCACAATAGGTTAAGGTAGAGGTTGCACTATGCTTTTGCCATGAAGATAACCATAGCCAGCCTCAACATCAACGGCGGCAGAGGGGCACGCCGTAGATTTGACAATTTTTCGCTCCTGCGGGAGGGGAAATATGCGGTGTGCTTCCTGCAAGAAACCCACACCGTTCCGGGAGACGAAGCCACGTGGCTCCTGGAATGGCAAGGAGAGGTCCGCATGAGCCACCTCACCGCCATTTCTAGTGGGGTGGCCATCTTGCTGGGCCCGCATTTTCAGCCGGAGATCTTGGGGGTCGAGGAGCCCGTGCCAGGCCGCTTGCTGCACGTAACGGTTCGCCTGGGGGACGTGCCGCTCCATCTCGTGAACGTGTACGCCCCTCATCCCGGCCCGCAGCAGACGCGCTTCTTTGAAGAGGTGTCCGCTCTTCTTGGCTCCGTCGACGTCGGCGACTGCATTGTCCTCGGGGGGGATTTTAACTGCACCCTCGAGGCGAGGGACCGCTCCGGTGCCCCGCAGTGCATGACGGCGATGGAGAAGTTGAGGGACCTGGCCGGGTCCTTCGACTTGGTGGACGTCTGGCGAAATCTCCACCCCGACTCCAGCGCCTTTACTTGGGTGAGGCCTGGAGTTGGATGGTCTAGAGTCGACCGCCTTTACGTGTCTCGGGCGTACGTTTCCTGCGTCCCGGCGTCCTCCATGCGGCCGGTGCCGTGTTCGGACCACCACCTGGTGTGGGCGGAGCTCGCTTCGCTCCGCGCGAGGACGGGGTCCGCGTACTGGCACTTTAACAACCGGCTGCTGGAGGACGTGCGGTTCCAGGACTCGTTCCGTCGATTCTGGTCCGACTGGAGAAGGAAGCAGGGGGGCTTCCCCTCCTTGAGGCTATGGTGGGACGTGGGCAAGGCTCACGTCCGCGTCTTCTGTCAAGAGTACGCGAGGGGGTCGACCAAGAGGCGGGCGGCCAGAGTCGGGCGCCTAGAAAAAGAGGTGCTCGACCTGGAAGCCCGTCTCGGTCAAGTCGTCCAGGACCCGGCCCTGCGGACGGTGTACGAAGCGAAGAAGGCCGCGCTGAAGGACCTGCAGCTCGTCGGGTCCCGAGGCGCGTTCGTGAGGTCGCGGATCCGGTTCCTGCGGGATCTGGACCGCGGCTCCCCCTTCTTCTACTCGCTGGAAAAAAGGCAGAGTGTCCGTAAGCAGCTCTTGACGCTGCTGGCCGACGACGGCTCTCTCGTCTCGGATCCGGAGGGCGTCAACAACAGGGTCCGTGAATATTACGGGGCTCTGTTCTCTCCGGATCCGTCCAGCGAGGAAGCGCGTAGAGTTTTGTGGGAGGACCTGCCGAAGGTCGGCCCGGAGGGCGCCGAAAATCTGGAAGCTCCGCTAAGCCTGGCGGAGCTGACCGGTGCCCTCGCCCGGCTCTCGAGGGGAAAATCCCCGGGGCTGGACGGGCTGACCGTGGAGTTCCACAGGGCGTTCTGGGACGTCCTGGGGAGCGACTACGCGCGGGTCCTGGGGGAAAGTCTGGCGACCGGGGAGATGCCCCTCTCTTGGCGCAGGGCAGTCATCGTCCTGCTGCCTAAGAAGGGCGATCTCCGCCTCCTTAAGAACTGGCGCCCGGTCTCCCTCCTCAGCACGGACTACAAAATCTTCGCCAGGGCGATGTCTGCTCGCCTTGGTGCCGTGCTGGACCACATGATCCACCCCGACCAGTCATACACGGTCCCGGGCCGGACAATCCACGATAACATCCATCTGGTCCGGGACCTCATCCATTGTTCCCAGGAGGCTGGTCTGTCGGTCGCCTTCCTATCCCTCGACCAAGAGAAGGCGTTCGACAGGGTGGATCACGACTATCTGCTCGGAACTCTGCGCGCTTTCGGGTTCGGGACGCATTTCGTCGCCCGGATCCGACTTTTGTACGCCGCCGCGGAGTGTCTGATTAAGGTTAACGGGTCCTTGACGGCGCCCCTTCGCTTTAGGAGAGGGGTGCGCCAGGGATGCCCCATGTCCGGCCAGTTATACGCCGTTTGCGTGGAGCCTTTCCTGTGCCTCTTGCGGACGAGGTTGACGGGACTGGCTCTGCAAGGGCCGGGCGTGGAGGTCGTCCTCTCGGCTTACGCCGATGACGTGCTCCTCGCGATAGAGGATCCCGCTGACCTGCGGAGGATGCGTGAGTGCCAGGAGATTTACTCGGCCGCATCCTCCGCCAGGATCAACTGGGAGAAATGTTCCGGACTCCTGGTGGGTCAGTGGCGGGTGGACTCCCTGCCGGAGGAGCTCAGGCCTTTTGCCTGGAGCACGACCCATCTCCTCTATCTGGGAGTCTACCTTAGCCCCGACGAGGGAGCCTGGCCGGCGAACTGGCAGGAGCTGGAGGCCAAGGTCGCCGCTCGCCTAGGGCGCTGGACAGGACTGCTCCGAGTGCTGTCCTACAGGGGTCGAGCGCTAGTCATAAACCAGCTGGTGGCCGCAATGCTGTGGTACCGGCTGGTCACTTTGACCCCTCCCCCTGCGTTTGTCGCCAAGATACAGAAGAAGCTGGTGGACTTCTTCTGGAACAACAGGAAGCACTGGGTCTCTGCCGCGGTCTTGAGTCTCCCGCTTGAGGAGGGCGGTCAGTCGTTGGTGTGCGTCAGCGCCCAGCTCGCGACTTTCCGTCTTCAGACCCTGCAGAGATACCTTTACGTCGAGCCCCCTCCTAGGTGGTGCGCTCTGGCGAGGTATTTCTTCCGCCAGCAGCTCGACCTCAATTATGACACGCAGCTCCTGTTTGTGAACTTGGGGGGTGCCAGGACCGCCCTCCGGGAGCTGCCTGTCTTTTACAGGGAACTCATCAGGGTCTGGAACAAAGTCTCCACCAAGCGCAGCTCTCCGCCGGCTGGAGTGGCGGCCGTCCTGCAGGAACCGCTGCTCGGGAATCCGTACCTCCACGGCCGAGGCTTTATGTGGCGGTCGGAAGAGAGGGCTGTGGCTGGTGAGGTGACCAGGGTCAGGGACCTGCTCGATGGCGGAGGAGCGGGCTGGATGGCGCCAGACACGCTGGCGCGGCGCCTAAATTCTGCCAACGTCCGCCACGCGGCCGATGCCATCGAGTCGCTAAAAACAGCTCTGGGCCCTGACTCCGTTAGGTGCATCGAGGAGGCTCAAGCACGGGGGGAGATCCCGTCCGAACTGACCCCCGTCCGGACGGAATTCCTCATCGGCGCCAAACCCCGGAACCTCCCTCGGGGGCCGGCGCCTCACAACTTGAGCCGCCTCAGGGAAATCCCCTCCGTGCCTTTCAGTTCCGCGCGGAGGGGTTTCCTGTACGGGCTGCTCCTGCACACCCTCAACTTTGCCATCCTCGCCGGCCGTCCGGACACGCCATGGCGTACCATCTTGCCGTCCGGAGGAGGCGGGGGTCCCCGATGGAGGGCACTCTACGCAGGGGTCCTCCCACTATTCATCGGGGACTTGGCCTGGAGGGTGGTGCACGGAGCAGTGCCGTGCAACAAATTTTTAAGCCGGTTCACGGACTCCCAGGCCGCCTGCAATTTCTGCGGTCTGGAGGAGTCCGTGTTCCATGTTTTTATGGAGTGCACAAGGTTGCAGCCCCTGTTCCACTATTTGAAGGGGCTGCTCCTGAAATTCTGGCTGCACTTCAGTCCCACTCTCCTGATCTTTGGGCACCCTGTGCGGAGGGGAGCGGGTAGGTCCGAGGGCCTCCTCGTGGGACTGCTCCTGGGCACGGCCTAGGGTGCCATCAGCCGGTCCAGGCAGCGGGCGGTCGAGGGGGTCGTTCAACCTGACTGCCTGCCTCTCTTCCGCTCTTACATCCGGTCCAGGGTGTCCTTGGAGATGGAGCACGCGGTGTCCACCGGTACGCTCGCGGCCTTCCGCGAGAGGTGGGCACCGGAGGGACTGGAGTGCATCATCACGCCCGGCAACCAAATTTTAATTTGATTTTACGTTTTAAAGTTTAATTTGTTTTAATTGCCGGTGCTTTTAGTGTCCCCCTCCCCTTTTATAGGGGGCACTGGGAAAATGTGATTTTAGCGCCCCAAAAAAAAAAAAAAAAAAATAATAAAATAAAAAAAAAGGGGCCTTGAAAATGTCTGCTGTGTCACCCAGGTCGGGTGGCATGGTCTTAATGTTTTATGTTTTGCAGGTGAACTCCAAAAAGAGTTTCATGCACAAGGACCAATGGTAGAGCAGTGGAGGCGTGTCCTGCTCAGTTGGAGCTGTGAGCAGTGAGGAGAGCTGCTATCAACTTGTGCTCCTGCCTGGAGAGCCCTGAGACCAGCCCAGGAAGAGAAGGAAGGAAGGGGTTTCACCTTCAACTTTTACCCAGAGGGAGAGGAGGAGAACAGAAAACTTTCCAACATTTTTACCATTCTGCAAGGAGTTGGAGAGAGGGGGAAAAGACCAACAACATCCAGTGTGGAAGGAGGGAGACTCTACATTCTACAGGTGGGTGTGGGTGCATTTCCCAAAAAGACTTTGTTGTATCGGTGGGGGGAGGAAAGAAGACCACTGAGGGCCGGAACATCGCGGGGGGTGTGTGTGTGTGTGGTAGTGTGTGTGGGGGCCTTGCTTACAACTAGGCCCCCCCCACAATTGGAACCCCCCCCACCCCCCACATTTGCCTAGCCTGGGATAGCTGGAGCTACCAGGCTGAAGTTTGTTTTCTTAATCACCCAATTAAAGATCGTTAGTAGTGTGTGCCTGGTGGCTCCAGCTACCCCAGGTGAAGACGTCTTCTCCCCCCACCCGAAGACCATCCCAAAGACTGTGTTTGTGTTTTTGCCATCTGGGGAGTGCACCCACCCACAGCTGCGAGGGGAGACCTGCCCTCGCAGTCCCCCCCCCCCGTTCCCACCCCCCCTCTCTCTTTCTCTGTTACACTGTTTCTCCCCTCTCTCTCTGAGAGCCCTTCCTTCCAAATTTAATTTAAAAAAAAACAATTAAGACAACTGAGCAGAGGGAGCAAGGCCCCTCCCCAATTGCCAACTAGGGGAGAGGTACCTCGTTAAGAGCTCCTCTGCTTCAGTCTTTTCGATAAGAGGCCTAATTAAGACCATTAAGGCCTGTGACTTTGGGGTGGGTGTAGCCCTTAAAGGGACCCCGTGATGGCGACCCCATCCACGCCGGTGGCAGGGCCAGCAAGGACGTATGCGCAGGCGGTGTCCACATCCACGGCACCTCCTGCGCCACCCGCTGCCCTGCCACCATTTAGATTAATTACTAAAAAACACGGGGTCAAGAGCTACACTCACCCCACAATGACCATCGAGGAGTGCGTGCGGGCGATGGCTGGGGTAGTCGGCCCCTCGGCCATTGTCGCAGCCTCCAAGATGTCTGGGAAGGCCGTGTTCTTCCTGGGGTCGGAGCGGGCGGTGTCCCTGGCCCTTGAAAAGGGGCTCACGGTGGGCGGGACGTTCCTGCCGGTGGACCCTCTCGAGGCCACCGCGCAGAGGGTCATCATTTCAAACGTCCCGCCCTTTGTTCCCGCTGAGCTCCTCCTCCCTCACCTACACCAACTGGGGGAGGTAAGGTCGGGGATCAACCCCATACCGCTCGGCCTCAGGGAGAACAGCCTGCGCCACGTGTTCTCCTTCCGCCGCCAGCTCTTTGTCCGGCTGGCGCGGGAGGACACGACGGAGGGAAATTTTAATGTGGTGCACGAGGGGACTGCCTACCGCGTCTTCTGGACGTCGGACGGCGTGCGGTGCCATGCCTGCAAGGAGGTGGGGCACGTTCGCAAGAACTGCCCCGCCTCCAAGGCCGCCAAACCACCGAAGGCGGCCAAGGCTGGCGCCGCCGCCACCCCTCCCCCTAGTTGCGTCCGCGTGCCGGGAGCCGTAGGTGCGCGGGCATCATCGGAGGCCTTTGTTTTCAGGGCCTCCGGCGGGGGGGAGGGAGAGCGTCCGAGCGGAAAGAAGGCGCGGAACAAGAAGAAACATCTAGAGGCGGGTCCCCTCAGTGCGCCAGATGATTTGACCACCGCGCTCAGCCCAACCCCGTCACCGGCGAGCGCGGGGTGCCCTGAGCCCGTGCCCGAGCCCTTGAACAATACCACAGAGGGGCCCGGGCGCGGGCAAGAAAAGGAAAAGGGGGGGGCGGAGCGGGAGGCCTCGGCAGACATGGAGGTCTCCCTGACTCCGCGCGCCCCCAGGAACAAAAAGAGGCACCGCCCCAATGAGGCGGAGGGGGAACAACATCCCTCCGCGGAGGAGGCGGTGCCCGCCGCGTGTCCCGCGTCCCCCACCAGCGCCCCCAAATTGCGCTGCAGGCGCGAGGAGTCTTTCCCCGGGGAGGGTGAGGCAGTCGAGGCTGCCCAGTCGCTGCCTCCTGGGGAGGGCGTGGAAGATCTGCCTGTCGTGGGGGGCGTGGGGCCAGCGGAGGAATGCGTAGCCGCCGGGTCGAGCGTCCCGGGGACCGAGGCGGGCGGGGCCGAAAAGGCCGAACCTGAGCCCGCCCAGCCAATACCCAACTTCCCCCGGGATTTGCTCGACTCGGTAGAAACTGAAAAAATAGGAAAGGTTAATGAATCCGTACACGCTGGGCTGGGGGGAGGCGGCGGGGAGGGGGAAGAACAACAACCCTCGCCCCCTACTTTGGAGCTGAGGGACTTGGTGGACCTGGAGAATTTTCTAAACCAGGTCTCTCCGTGTTCCCCGGCTCCTGGGGCGGAGGAGGAACCCCTTCCGCTGTCGCTTCCCGACCCAGCACCAATTTTAAAAGAGCCCAGTGGGGACTCCTCTGCCGACGATCCTGGGGGTGGGATCGGGGCAGAGCCAGGGCCAGATGGAGCGGCCGGGCCGTTTGCCGTACCTCGTGCGGTCGACGGGCCGGCTGCTAGCGGCGACCTCCCGGAGGGGGACGGGGACTCGGTGGAGGACGCGGGTGAAGATCTCGAGTCCATCGCCAGTGAGGCGGTGGATCTGCTCGCGGCCGCCACTGAGACCCTCCTCATTCCCGCAGAGGAACTCCGGGACTTTTTGGTCCAGTGCCGGGGTCGCCGCGACCAAGCCCGTCTGGCCCTGGAAAGATGGTCCGAGCCGGGGCTGCTCGTCGCGTCCGTCCGCGCCGCCGCTAAAACCATGGCCGCGGGCGGGCCCTTATTAAAGGCTCAAGGCCTTGAGCTGCGCCGGCTCAAAAAGTTCCTCGCTGGGCTGCTGAAGGAGCGGAGTTCAACAAAAGACTCCGCTCCCTCCCCCACAATAGGTTAAGGTAGAGGTTGCACTATGCTTTTGCCATGAAGATAACCATAGCCAGCCTCAACATCAACGGCGGCAGAGGGGCACGCCGTAGATTTGACAATTTTTCGCTCCTGCGGGAGGGGAAATATGCGGTGTGCTTCCTGCAAGAAACCCACACCGTTCCGGGAGACGAAGCCACGTGGCTCCTGGAATGGCAAGGAGAGGTCCGCATGAGCCACCTCACCGCCATTTCTAGTGGGGTGGCCATCTTGCTGGGCCCGCATTTTCAGCCGGAGATCTTGGGGGTCGAGGAGCCCGTGCCAGGCCGCTTGCTGCACGTAACGGTTCGCCTGGGGGACGTGCCGCTCCATCTCGTGAACGTGTACGCCCCTCATCCCGGCCCGCAGCAAACGCGCTTCTTTGAAGAGGTGTCCGCTCTTCTTGGCTCCGTCGACGTCGGCGACTGCATTGTCCTCGGGGGGGATTTTAACTGCACCCTCGAGGCGAGGGACCGCTCCGGTGCCCCGCAGTGCATGACGGCGATGGAGAAGTTGAGGGACCTGGTCGGGTCCTTCGACTTGGTGGACGTCTGGCGAAATCTCCACCCCGACTCCAGCGCCTTTACTTGGGTGAGGCCTGGAGTTGGATGGTCTAGAGTCGACCGCCTTTACGTGTCTCGGGCGTACGTTTCCTGCGTCCCGGCGGCCTCCATGCGGCCGGTGCCGTGTTCGGACCACCACCTGGTGTGGGCGGAGCTCGCTTCGCTCCGCGCGAGGACGGGGTCCGCGTACTGGCACTTTAACAACCGGCTGCTGGAGGACGTGCGGTTCCAGGACTCGTTCCGTCGATTCTGGTCCGACTGGAGAAGGAAGCAGGGGGGCTTCCCCTCCTTGAGGCTATGGTGGGACGTGGGCAAGGCTCACGTCCGCGTCTTCTGTCAAGAGTACGCGAGGGGGTCGACCAAGAGGCGGGCGGCCAGAGTCGGGCGCCTAGAAAAAGAGATGCTCGACCTGGAAGCCCGTCTCGGTCAAGTCGTCCAGGACCCGGCCCTGCAGACGGTGTACGAAGCGAAGAAGGCCGCGCTGAAGGACCTGCAGCTCGTCGGGTCCCGAGGCGCGTTCGTGAGGTCGCGGATCCGGTTCCTGCGGGATCTGGACCGCGGCTCCCCCTTCTTCTACTCGCTGGAAAAAAGGCAGAGTGTCCGTAAGCAGCTCTTGACGCTGCTGGCCGACGACGGCTCTCTCGTCTCGGATCCGGAGGGCGTCAACAACAGGGCCCGTGAATATTACGGGGCTCTGTTCTCTCCGGATCCGTCCAGCGAGGAAGCGCGTAGAGTTTTGTGGGAGGACCTGCCGAAAATCTGGAAGCTCCGCTAAGCCTGGCGGAGCTGACCGGTGCCCTCGCCCGGCTCTCGAGGGGAAAATCCCCGGGGCTGGACGGGCTGACCGTGGAGTTCCACAGGGCGTTCTGGGACGTCCTGGGGAGCGACTACGCGCGGGTCCTGGGGGAAAGTCTGGCGACCGGGGAGATGCCCCTCTCTTGGCGCAGGGCAGTCATCGTCCTGCTGCCTAAGAAGGGCGATCTCCGCCTCCTTAAGAACTGGCGCCCGGTCTCCCTCCTCAGCACGGACTACAAAATCTTCGCCAGGGCGATGTCTGCTCGCCTTGGTGCCGTGCTGGACCACATGATCCACCCCGACCAGTCATACACGGTCCCGGGCCGGACAATCCACGATAACATCCATCTGGTCCGGGACCTCATCCATTGTTCCCAGGAGGCTGGTCTGTCGGTCGCCTTCCTATCCCTCGACCAAGAGAAGGCGTTCGACAGGGTGGATCACGACTATCTGCTCGGAACTCTGCGCGCTTTCGGGTTCGGGACGCATTTCGTCGCCCGGATCCGACTTTTGTACGCCGCCGCGGAGTGTCTGATTAAGGTTAACGGGTCCTTGACGGCGCCCCTTCGCTTTAGGAGAGGGGTGCGCCAGGGATGCCCCATGTCCGGCCAGTTATACGCCGTTTGCGTGGAGCCTTTCCTGCGCCTCTTGCGGACGAGGTTGACGGGACTGGCTCTGCAAGGGCCGGGCGTGGAGGTCGTCCTCTCGGCTTACGCCGATGACGTGCTCCTCGCGATAGAGGATCCCGCTGACCTGCGGAGGATGCGTGAGTGCCAGGAGATTTACTCGGCCGCGTCCTCCGCCAGGATCAACTGGGAGAAATGTTCCGGACTCCTGGTGGGTCAGTGGCGGGTGGACTCCCTGCCGGAGGAGCTCAGGCCTTTTGCCTGGAGCACGACCCATCTCCTTTATCTGGGAGTCTACCTTAGCCCCGACGAGGGAGCCTGGCCGGCGAACTGGCAGGAGCTGGAGGCCAAGGTCGCCGCTCGCCTAGGGCGCTGGACAGGACTGCTCCGAGTGCTGTCCTACAGGGGTCGAGCGCTAGTCATAAACCAGCTGGTGGCCGCAATGCTGTGGTACCGGCTGGTCACTTTGACCCCTCCCCCTGCGTTTGTCGCCAAGATACAGAAGAAGCTGGTGGACTTCTTCTGGAACAACAGGAAGCACTGGGTCTCTGCCGCGGTCTTGAGTCTCCCGCTTGAGGAGGGCGGTCAGTCGTTGGTGTGCGTCAGCGCCCAGCTCGCGACTTTCCGTCTTCAGACCCTGCAGAGATACCTTTACGTCGAGCCCCCTCCTAGGTGGTGCGCTCTGGCGAGGTATTTCTTCCGCCAGCAGCTCGACCTCAATTATGACACACAGCTCCTGTTTGTGAACTTGGGGGGTGCCAGGACCGCCCTCCGGGAGCTGCCTGTCTTTTACAGGGAACTCATCAGGGTCTGGAACAAAGTCTCCACCAAGCGCAGCTCTCCGCCGGCTGGAGTGGCGGCCGTCCTGCAGGAACCGCTGCTCGGGAATCCGTACCTCCACGGCCGAGGTTTTATGTGGCGGTCGGAAGAGAGGGCTGTGGCTGGTGAGGTGACCAGGGTCAGGGACCTGCTCGATGGCGGAGGAGCGGGCTGGATGGCGCCAGACACGCTGGCGCGGCGCCTAAATTCTGCCAACGTCCGCCACGCGGCCGATGCCATCGAGTCGCTAAAAACAGCTCTGGGCCCTGACTCCGTTAGGTGCATCGAGGAGGCTCAAGCACGTGGGGAGATCCCGTCCGAACTGACCCCCGTCCGGACGGAATTCCTCATCGGCGCCAAACCCCGGAACCTCCCTCGGGGGCCGGCGCCTCACAACTTGAGCCGCCTCGGGGAAATCCCCTCCGTGCCTTTCAGTTCCGCGCGGAGGGGTTTCCTGTACGGGCTGCTCCTGCACACCCTCAACTTTGCCATCCTCGCCGGCCGTCCGGACACGCCATGGCGTACCATCTTGCCGTCCGGAGGAGGCGGGGGTCCCCGATGGAGGGCACTCTACGCAGGGGTCCTCCCACTATTCATCGGGGACTTGGCCTGGAGGGTGGTGCACGGAGCAGTGCCGTGCAACAAATTTTTAAGCCGGTTCACGGACTCCCAGGCCGCCTGCAATTTCTGCGGTCTGGAGGAGTCCGTGTTCCATGTTTTTATTGAATGCACAAGGTTGCAGCCCCTGTTCCACTATTTGAAGGGGCTGCTCCTGAAATTCTGGCTGCACTTCAGTCCCACTCTCCTGATCTTTGGGCACCCTGTGCGGAGGGGAGCGGGTAGGTCCGAAGGCCTCCTCGTAGGACTGCTCCTGGGCACGGCCAAGGGTGCCATCAGCCGGTCCAGGCAGCGGGCGGTCGAGGGGGTCGTTCAACCTGACTGCCTGCCTCTCTTCCGCTCTTACATCCGGTCCAGGGTGTCCTTGGAGATGGAGCACGCGGTGTCCACCGGTACGCTCGCGGCCTTCCGCGAGAGGTGGGCACCGGAGGGACTGGAGTGCATCATCACGCCCGGCAACAAAATTTTAATTTGATTTTACGTTTTAAAGTTAATTTGTTTTAATTGCCGGTGCTTTTAGTGTCCCCTTCCCTTTTATAGGGGGCACTGGGGAAAAATTGTGATTTTAGTGCCCAAAAAAAAAACAAAAAAAAAACACAAAAAAAAAAACAAAAAAAAAGGGGGGGAAAAAAAAAAAAAGGGCCTTGTAAATGTCTGGAGTGTCACCCAGGTCGGGTGGCACCGTTTAATGTTTTATGTTTTGCAGGTGAACTCCAAAAAGAGTTTCATGCACAAGGACCAATGGTAGAGCAGTGGAGGCGTGTCCTGCTCAGTTGGAGCTGTGAGCAGTGAGGAGAGCTGCTATCAACTTGTGCTCCTGCTGGAGAGCCCTGAGACCAGCCCAGGAAGAGAAGGAAGGAAGGGGTTTCACCTTCAACTTTTACCCAGAGGGAGAGGAGGAGAACAGAAAACTTTCCAACATTTTTACCATTCTGCAAGGAGTTGGAGAGAGGGGGAAAAGACCAACAACATCCAGTGTGGAAGGAGAGAGACTCTACATTCTACAGGTGGGTGTGGGTGCATTTCCCAAAAAGACTTTGTTGTATCGGTGGGGGGAGGAAAGAAGACCACTGAGGGCCGGAACATTGCGGGGGGTGTGTGTGTGTGTGGTAGTGTGTGTGGGGGCCTTGCTTACAACTAGGCCCCCCCCACAATTGGAACCCCCCCCACCCCCCACATTTGCCTAGCCTGGGATAGCTGGAGCTACCAGGCTGAAGTTTGTTTTCTTAATCACCCAATTAAAGATCGTTAGTAGTGTGTGCCTGGTGGCTCCAGCTACCCCAGGTGAAGACGTCTTCTCCCCCCACCTGAAGACCATCCCAAAGACTGTGTTTGTGTTTTTGCCATCTGGGGAGTGCACCCACCCACAGCTGCGAGGGGAGACCTGCCCTCGCAGTCCCCCCCCCCCGTTCCCACCCCCCCTCTCTCTTTCTCTGTTACACTGTTTCTCCCCTCTCTCTCTCAGAGCCCTTCCTTCCAAATTTAATTTAAAAAAAAACAATTAAGACAACTGAGCAGAGGGAGCAAGGCCCCTCCCCAATTGCCAACTAGGGGAGAGGTACCTCGTTAAGAGCTCCTCTGCTTCAGTCTTTTAGATAAGAGGCCTAATTAAGACCATTAAGGCCTGTGACTTTGGGGTGGGTGTAGCCCTTAAAGGGACCCCGTGATGGCGACCCCATCCACGCCGGTGGCAGGGCCAGCAAGGACGTATAGAAACATAGAAAATAGGTGCAGGAGTAGGCCATTCGGCCCTTCTAGCCTGCACCGCCATTCAATGAGTTCATGGCTGAACATTCAACTTCAGTACCCCATTCCTGCTTTCTCGCCATACCCCTTGATCCCCCTAGCAGTAAGGACCTCATCTAACTCCTTTTTGAATATATTTAGTGAATTGGCCTCAACAACTTTCTGTGGTAGAGAATTCCACAGGTTCACCACTCTCTGGGTGAAGAAGTTCCTCCGCATCTCGGTCCTAAATGGCTTACCCCTTATCCTTAGACTGTGACCCCTGGTTCTGGACTTCCCCAACATTGGGAACATTCTTCCTGCATCTAACCTGTCTAACCCCGTCAGAATTTTATATGTTTCTATGAGGTCCCCTCTCATTCTTCTGAACTCCAGTGAATACAAGCCCAGTTGATCCAGTCTTTCTTGATAGGTCAGTCCCGCCATCCCGGGAATCAGTCTGGTGAACCTTCGCTGCACTCCCTCAATAGCAAGAATGTCCTTCCTCAGGTTAGGAGACCAAAACTGTACACAATACTCCAGGTGTGGCCTCACCAATGCCCTGTACAACTGTAGCAACACCTCCCTGCCCCTGTACTCAAATCCCCTTGCTATGAAGGCCAACATGCCATTTGCTTTCTTAACCGCCTGCTGCACCTGCATGCCAACCTTCAATGACTGATGTACCATGACACCCAGGTCTCTTTGCACCTCCCCTTTTCCTAATCTGTCACCATTCAGATAATAGTCTGTCTCTCTGTTTTTACCACCAAAGTGGATAACCTCACATTTATCCACATTATACTTCATCTGCCATGCATTTGCCCACTCACCTAACCTATCCAAGTCGCTCTGCAGCCTCACAGCATCCTCCTCGCAGCTCACACTGCCACCCAACTTAGTGTCATCCGCAAATTTGGAGATACTACATTTAATCCCCTCATCTAAATCATTAATGTACAGTGTAAACAGCTGGGGCCCCAGCACAGAACCTTGCGGTACCCCACTAGTCACTGCCTGCCATTCTGAAAAGTACCCATTTACTCCTACTCTTTGCTTCCTGTCTGACAACCAGTTCTCAATCCATGTCAGTACACTACCCCCAATCCCATGTGCTCTAACTTTGCACATCAATCTCTTGTGTGGGACCTTGTCGAACGCCTTCTGAAAGTCCAAATATACCACATCAACTGGTTCTCCCTTATCCACTCTACTGGAAACATCCTCAAAAAATTCCAGAAGATTTGTCAAGCATGATTTCCCTTTCACAAATCCATGCTGACTTGGACCTATCATGTCACCTCTTTCCAAATGCACTGCTATGACATCCTTAATAATTGATTCCATCATTTTACCCACTACCGATGTCAGGCTGACCGGTCTATAATTCCCTGTTTTCTCTCTCCCTCCTTTTTTAAAAAGTGGGGTTACATTGGCTACCCTCCACTCCATAGGAACTGATCCAGAGTCAATGGAATGTTGGAAAATGACTGTCAACGCATCCACTATTCCCAAGGCCACCTCCTTAAGTACTCTGGGATGCAGTCCATCAGGCCCTGGGGATTTATCGGCCTTCAATCCCATCAATTTCCCCAACACAATTTCCCGGCTAATAAGGATTTCCCTCAGTTCCTCCTCCTTACTAGACCCCCCGACCCCTTTTATAACCGGAAGGTTGTTCGTGTCCTCCTTCGTGAATACCGAACCAAAGTACTTGTTCAATTGGTCCGCCATTTCTTTGTTCCCCGTTATGACTTCCCCTGATTCTGACTGCAGGGGACCTACATTTGTCTTTACTAACCTTTTTCTCTTTACATATCTATAGAAACTTTTGCAATCCGTCTTAATGTTCCCTGCAAGCTTCTTCTCATACTCCATTTTCCCTGCCCTAATCAAACCCTTTGTCCTCCTCTGCTGAGTTCTAAATTTCTCCCAGTCCCCAGGTTCGCTGCTATTTCTGGCCAATTTGTATGCCACTTCCTTGGCTTTAATACTATCCCTGATTTCCCTTGATAGCCACGGTTGAGCCACCTTCCCTTTTTTATTTCTATGCCAGACAGGAATGTACAATTGTTGTAGTTCATCCATGCGGTCTCTAAATGTCTGCCATTGCCCATCCACAGTCAACCCCTTAAGTATCATTCGCCAATCCATCTCAGCCAATTCACGCCTCATACCTTCAAAGTTAGCCTTCTTTAAGTTCTGGACCATGGTCTCTGAATTAACTGTTTCATTCTCCATCCTAATGCAGAATTCCACCATATTATGGTCACTCTTCCCCAAGGGGCCTCGCACAACGAGATTGCTAATGAATCCTTTCTCATTACATAACACCCAGTCTAAGATGCGCAGGCGGTGTCCACATCCACGGCACCTCCTGCGCCACCCGCTGCCCTGCCACCATTTAGATTAATTACTAAAAAACACGGGGTCAAGAGCTACACTCACCCCACAATGACCATCGAGGAGTGCGTGCGGGCGATGGCTGGGGTAGTCGGCCCTTCGGCCATTGTCGCAGCCTCCAAGATGTCTGGGAAGGCCGTGTTCTTCCTGGGGTCGGAGCGGGCGGTGTCCCTGGCCCTTGAAAAGGGGCTCACGGTGGGCGGGACGTTCCTGCCGGTGGACCCTCTCGAGGCCACCGCGCAGAGGGTCATCATTTCAAACGTCCCGCCCTTTGTTCCCGCTGAGCTCCTCCTCCCTCACCTACAACAACTGGGGGAGGTAAGGTCAGGGATCAACCCCATACCGCTCGGCCTCAGGGAGAACAGCCTGCGCCACGTGTTCTCCTTCCGCCGCCAGCTCTTTGTCCGGCTGGCGCGGGAGGACACGACGGAGGGAAATTTTAATGTGGTGCACAAGGGGACTGCCTACCGCGTCTTCTGGACGTCGGACGGCGTGCGGTGCCATGCCTGCAAGGAGGTGGGGCACGTTCGCAAGAACTGCCCCGCCTCCAAGGCCGCCAAACCACCGAAGGCGGCCAAGGCTGGCGCCGCCGCCACCCCTCCCCCTAGTTGCGTCCGCGTGCCGGGAGCCGTAGGTGCGCGGGCATCGTCGGAGGCCTTTGTTTTCATGGCCTCCGGCGGGGGTGAGGGAGAGCGTCCGAGCGGAAAGAAGGCGCGGAACAAGAAGAAACATCTAGAGGCGGGTCCCCTCAGTGCGCCAGATGATTTGACCACCGCGCTCAGCCCAACCCCGTCACCGGCGAGCGCGGGGTGCCCCGAGCCCGTGCCCGAGCCCTTGAACAACACCACAGAGGGGCCCGGGCGCGGGCAAGAAAAGGAAAAGGGGGGGGCGGAGCGGGAGGCCTCGGCAGACATGGAGGTCTCCCTGACTCCGCGCGCCCCCAGGAACAAAAAGAGGCACCGCCCCAATGAGGCGGAGGGGGAACAACATCCCTCCGCGGAGGAGTCGGTGCCCGCCGCGTCCCCCGCGTCCCCCACCAGCGCTCCCAAATTGCGCTGCAGGCGCGAGGAGTCTGTCCCCGGGGAGGGTGAGGCAGTCGAGCCTGCCCAGCCGCTGCCTCCTGGGGATGGAATGGAAGATCTGCCTGTCGTGGGGGGCGTGGGGCCAGCGGAAGAATGCATTGCCGCCGGGCCGGGCGTCCCGGGGACTGAGGCGGGCGGGGCCGAAAAGGCCGAACCTGAGCCCGCCCAGCCAATACCCAACTTCCCCCGGGAGTCGCTCGACCCGGCAGAAACTGAAATTCAGGTTTTTAATGAAACTGTAGATGCTGGGCCGGGGGGTGGCAGCGGGGAGGGGGAGGAACACCCACCCTCGCCTCTTACTTTGGAGCTGGAGCACTTGGGGAGCCTGGGGATTTCCTATGGCCGGGTCTCTCCTTGTTCTCCGGTTCCTGGGGCGGGGGGGGAACCTCTTCCGCTGTCATTTCCCGGCCCAGCACCATTTTTAAAAGAGCCCAGTGGGGACTCCTCTGCCGACGATCCTGGGGGTGGGATCGGGGCAGAGCCAGGGCCGGTTGGAGCGGCCGGTTCATTTGCCGTACCTTGTGCGGTCGATGGGCCGGCTGCTGGCGGCCACCTCCCGGAGGAGGACGGGGACTCGGTGGGGGACGCGGGAGAAGAACTAGAGACCACCGCCAGGGAGGCGGTGGATCTGCTCGCGGCCGCCGCTGAGGCCCTCCTCATTCCTGCAAAGGAACTCCGGGACTTTTTGGCCCAGAGCCGGGGTCGCCGCGACCAAGCCCGACTGGCCCTGGAAAAATGGTCCGAGCCGGAGCTGATCAAGGGGTCCGTCCGCGCCGCCGTTAAAACCTTGGCCGCGGGCGGGCCCTTGACAAAGGAGCAGCACCTTGAGCTGCGCGAGCTCGAGGGACTCCTCGCTGGGCTGCGGAGGGAGCGGAGTTTAACAAAAGACTCCGCTCCCTCCCCCACAATAGGTTAAGGTAGAGGTTGCACTATGCTTTTGCCATGAAGATAACCATAGCCAGCCTCAACATCAACGGCGGCAGAGGGGCACGCCGTAGATTTGACAATTTTTCGCTCCTGCGGGAGGGGAAATATGCGGTGTGCTTCCTGCAAGAAACCCACACCGTTCCGGGAGACGAAGCCACGTGGCTCCTGGAATGGCAAGGAGAGGTCCGCATGAGCCACCTCACCGCCATTTCTAGTGGGGTGGCCATCTTGCTGGGCCCGCATTTTCAGCCGGAGATCTTGGGGGTCGAGGAGCCCGTGCCAGGCCGCTTGCTGCACGTAACGGTTCGCCTGGGGGACGTGCCGCTCCATCTCGTGAACGTGTACGCCCCTCATCCCGGCCCGCAGCAGACGCGCTTCTTTGAAGAGGTGTCCGCTCTTCTTGGCTCCGTCGACGTCGGCGACTGCATTGTCCTCGGGGGGGATTTTAACTGCACCCTCGAGGCGAGGGACCGCTCCGGTGCCCCGCAGTGCATGACGGCGATGGAGAAGTTGAGGGACCTGGCCGGGTCCTTCGACTTGGTGGACGTCTGGCGAAATCTCCACCCCGACTCCAGCGCCTTTACTTGGGTGAGGCCTGGAGTTGGATGGTCTAGAGTCGACCGCCTTTACGTGTCTCGGGCGTACGTTTCCTGCGTCCCGGCGGCCTCCATGCGGCCGGTGCCGTGTTCGGACCACCACCTGGTGTGGGCGGAGCTCGCTTCGCTCCGCGCGAGGACGGGGTCCGCGTACTGGCACTTTAACAACCGGCTGCTGGAGGACGTGCGGTTCCAGGACTCGTTCCGTCGATTCTGGTCCGACTGGAGAAGGAAGCAGGGGGGCTTCCCCTCCTTGAGGCTATGGTGGGACGTGGGCAAGGCTCACGTCCGCGTCTTCTGTCAAGAGTACGCGAGGGGGTCGACCAAGAGGCGGGCGGCCAGAGTCGGGCGCCTAGAAAAAGAGGTGCTCGACCTGGAAGCCCGTCTCGGTCAAGTCGTCCAGGACCCGGCCCTGCAGACGGTGTACGAAGCGAAGAAGGCCGCGCTGAAGGACCTGCAGCTCGTCGGGTCCCGAGGCGCGTTCGTGAGGTCGCGGATCCGGTTCCTGCGGGATCTGGACCGCGGCTCCCCCTTCTTCTACTCGCTGGAAAAAAGGCAGAGTGTCCGTAAGCAGCTCTTGACGCTGCTGGCCGACGACGGCTCTCTCGTCTCGGATCCGGAGGGCGTCAACAACAGGGTCCGTGAATATTACGGGGCTCTGTTCTCTCCGGATCCGTCCAGCGAGGAAGCGCGTAGAGTTTTGTGGGAGGACCTGCCGAAGGTCAGCCCGGAGGGCGCCGAAAATCTGGAAGCTCCGCTAAGCCTGGCGGAGCTGACCGGTGCCCTCGCCCGGCTCTCGAGGGGAAAATCCCCGGGGCTGGACGGGCTGACCGTGGAGTTCCACAGGGCGTTCTGGGACGTCCTGGGGGGCGACTACGCGCGGGTCCTGGGGGAAAGTCTGGCGACCGGGGAGATGCCCCTCTCTTGGCGCAGGGCAGTCATCGTCCTGCTGCCTAAGAAGGGCGATCTCCGCCTCCTTAAGAACTGGCGCCCGGTCTCCCTCCTCAGCACGGACTACAAAATCTTCGCCAGGGCGATGTCTGCTCGCCTTGGTGCCGTGCTGGACCACATGATCCACCCCGACCAGTCATACACGGTCCCGGGCCGGACAATCCACGATAACATCCATCTGGTCCGGGACCTCATCCATTGTTCCCAGGAGGCTGGTCTGTCGGTCGCCTTCCTATCCCTCGACCAAGAGAAGGCGTTCGACAGGGTGGATCACGACTATCTGCTCGGAACTCTGCGCGCTTTCGGGTTCGGGACGCATTACGTCGCCCGGATCCCACTTTTGTACGCCACCGCGGAGTGTCTGATTAAGGTTAACGGGTCCTTGACGGCGCCCCTTCGCTTTAGGAGAGGGGTGCGCCAGGGATGCCCCATGTCCGGCCAGTTATACGCCGTTTGCGTGGAGCCTTTCCTGCGCCTCTTGCGGACGAGGTTGACGGGACTGGCTCTGCAAGGGCCGGGCGTGGAGGTCGTCCTCTCGGCTTACGCCGATGACGTGCTCCTCGCGATAGAGAATCCCGCTGACCTGCGGAGGATGCGTGAGTGCCAGGAGATTTACTCGGCCGCGTCCTCCGCCAGGATCAACTGGGAGAAATGTTCCGGACTCCTGGTGGGTCAGTGGCGGGTGGACTCCCTGCCGGAGGAGCTCAGGCCTTTTGCTTGGAGCACGACCCATCTCCTCTATCTGGGAGTCTACCTTAGCCCCGACGAGGGAGCCTGGCCGGCGAACTGGCAGGAGCTGGAGGCCAAGGTCGCCGCTCGCCTAGGGCGCTGGACAGGACTGCTCCGAGTGCTGTCCTACAGGGGCCGAGCGCTAGTCATAAACCAGCTGGTGGCCGCAATGTTGTGGTACCGGCTGGTCACTTTGACCCCTCCCCCTGCGTTTGTCGCCAAGATACAGAAGAAGCTGGTGGACTTCTTCTGGAACAACAGGAAGCACTGGGTCTCTGCCGCGGTCTTGAGTCTCCCGCTTGAGGAGGGCGGTCAGTCGCTGGTGTGCGTCAGCGCCCGGCTCGCGACTTTCCGTCTTCAGACCCTGCAGAGATACCTTTACGTCGAGCCCCCTCCTAGGTGGTGCGCTCTGGCGAGGTATTTCTTCCGCCAGCAGCTCGACCTCAATTATGACACGCAGCTCCTGTTTGTGAACTTGGGGGGTGCCAGGACCGCCCTCCGGGAGCTGCCTGTCTTTTACAGGGAACTCATCAGGGTCTGGAACAAAGTCTCCACCAAGCGCAGCTCTCCGCTGGCTGGAGTGGCGGCCGTCCTGCAGGAGCCGCTGCTCAGGAATCCGTACCTCCACGGCCGAGGTTTTATGTGGCGGTCGGAAGAGAGGGCTGTGGCTGGTGAGGTGACCAGGGTCAGGGACCTGCTCGATGGCGGAGGAGCGGGCTGGATGGCGCCAGACACGCTGGCGCGGCGCCTAAACTCTGCCAACGTCCGCCACGCGGCCGATGCCATCGAGTCGCTAAAAACAGCTCTGGGCCCTGACTCCGTTAGGTGCATCGAGGAGGCTCAAGCACGTGGGGAGATCCCGTCCGAACTGACCCCCGTCCGGACGGAATTCCTCATCGGCGCCAAACCCCGGAACCTCCCTCGGGGGCCGGCGCCTCACAACTTGAGCCGCCTCGGGGAAATCCCTTCCGTGCCTTTCAGTTCCGCGCGGAGGGGTTTCCTGTACGGGCTGCTCCTGCACACCCTCAACTTTGCCATCCTCGCCGGCCGTCCGGACACGCCATGGCGTACCATCTTGCCGTCCGGAGGAGGCGGGGGTCCCCGATGGAGGGCACTCTACGCAGGGGTCCTCCCACTATTCATCGGGGACTTGGCCTGGAGGGTGGTGCACGGAGCAGTGCCGTGCAACAAATTTTTAAGCCGGTTCACGGACTCCCAGGCCACCTGCAATTTCTGCGGTCTGGAGGAGTCCGTGTTCCATGTTTTTATTGAGTGCACAAGGTTGCAGCCCCTGTTCCATTATTTGAAGGGGCTGCTCCTGAAATTCTGGCTGCACTTCAGTCCCACTCTCCTGATCTTTGGGCACCCTGTGCGGAGGGGAGCGGGTAGGTCCGAGGGCCTCCTCGTAGGACTGCTCCTGGGCACGGCCAAGGGTGCCATCAGCCGGTCCAGGCAGCGGGCGGTCGAGGTGGTCGTTCAACCTGACTGCCTGCCTCTCTTCCGCTCTTACATCCGGTCCAGGGTGTCCTTGGAGATGGAGCACGCGGTGTCCACCGGTACGCTCGCGGCCTTCCGCGAGAGGTGGGCACCGGAGGGACTGGAGTGCATCATCACGCCCGGCAACCAAATTTTAATTTGATTTTACGTTTTAAAGTTTAATTTGTTTTAATTGCCGGTGCTTTTAGTGTCCCCCTCTCCTTTTATAGGGGGCACTGGAAAAAGGAAAAATTTGATTTTAGTGCCCAAAAAAAAAAACACAAAAAAAACCCAAAAAAAAAACAAAAAAGGGCCTTGTAAATGTCTTGTGTGTGTCATCCAGGTCGGGTGGCACGGATACATGTTTTATGTTTTGCAGGTTAACTCAAAAGAGTTTCATGCACAAGGACCCCCAGGTCCCTCTGCACCGCAGCATGTTGTAATTTCTCCCCATTCAAATAATATTCCCTTTTACTGATTTTTTCCCAAGGTGGATGACCTCACACTTTCCGACATTGTATTCCATCTGCCAAACCTTAGCCCATTCGCTTAACCTATCTAAATCTCTTTGCAGCCTCTCTGTGTCCTCTGCACAACCCGCTTTCCCACTAATCTTTGTGTCATCTGCAAATTTTGTTACACTACACTCTTTCCCCTCTTCCAGGTCATCTATGTATATTGTAAACAGTTGTGGTCCCAGCACCGATCCCTGTGGCACACCACTAACCACCGATTCCAACCCGAAAAGGACGCATTTATCCAGACTGTCTACTTTCTGTTAGCCAGCCAATTCTCTATCCATGCTAATACATTTCCTCTGACTCCGCGTACCTTTATCTTCTGCAGTAACCTTTTGTGTGGCACCTTATCGAATGCCTTTTGGAAATCTAAATAACCACATCCATCGGTACACCTCTATCCACCATGCTCGTTATATCCTCAAAGAATTCCAGTAAATTAGTTAAACATGATTTCCCCTTCATGAATCCATGTTGCGTCTGCTTGATTGCACTATTCCTATCTAGATGTCCCTCTATTTCTTCCTTAATGATAGCTTCAAGCATTTTCCCCACTACAGATGTTAAACTAACCGGCCTATAGTTACCTTCCTTTTGTCTGCCCCCTTTTTTAAACAGAGGCGTTACATTAGCTGCTTTCCAATCCGCTGGTACCTCCCCAGAGTCCAGAGAATTTTGGTAGATTATAACGAATGCATCTGCTATAACTTCCGCCATCTCTTTTAATACCCTGGGATGCATTTCATCAGGACCAGGGGACTTGTCTACCTTGAGATCCATTAGCCTGTCCAGCACTACCCCCCTAGTGATAGCGATTGTCTCAAGGTCCTCCCTTCCCACATTCCCGTGACCAGCAATTTTTGGCATGGTTTTTGTGTCTTCCACTGTGAAGACCGAAGCAAAATAATTGTTTAAGATCTCAGCCATTTCCACATTTCCCATTATTAAATCCCCCTTCTCATCTTCTAAGGGACCAACATTTACTTTAGTCACTCTTTTCCATTTTATATATCGGTAAAAGCTTTTACTATCTGTTTTTACATTTTGCGCAAATTTACTTTCGTAATCTATCTTTCCTTTCTTTATTGCTTTCTTAGTCATTCTTTGCTGTTGTTTAAAATTTTCCCAATCTTTTAGTTTCCCACTAACCTTGGCTACCTTATACGCATTGGTTTTTAATTTTAATTAATAAGAGTCCTGTGTACAGCAATGCAGCATATGTGCTCAGTTGAGCAACGCGCCCAGAGAGGCACCACTAAGTTTGTGGTCCTGGCCCTCCAGACCATGGTCGAGGATCCATGTCGACTATGCGGGCCCGTTTCTCGGTAAAATGTTCCTGCTGGTGGTGGATGCTTTTTCAAAATGGATTGAATGTGAAATAATGTCGGGAAGCGCCGCCACCACCACCATTGAAAGCCTGAGGGCCGTGTTTGCCACCCACGGCCTGCCTGACATACTGGTCAGTGACAACGGGCCATGTTTCACCAGTGCCGAATTTAAAGAATTCATGACCCGCAGTGGGATCAAACATGTCACCTCGGCCCCGTTTAAACCAGGCTCCAATGGACAGGCAGAGCGGGCAGTACAAACAATCAAACAGAGCCTTAAACAATTCACAGAAGGCTCACTCCAAATCCGCCTGTCCCGAGTACTGCACAGCTACTGCACGAGACCCCACTCGCTCACAGGGGTGCCCCTGGCTGAGCTACTCATGAAAAGGACACTTAAAACCAGACTCTCGCTGGTTCACCCCAACCTACATGATCAGGGAGAGAGCAGGCGGCAGCAACAAAATGTAAACAATGGTCGCGCCACTGTGTCATGGGAAATTGATCTGAATGACCCTGTGTATGTGCTAAACAATGGACATGGTCCCAAGTGGATTGCGGGCACGGTGATAGCTAAAGAAGGGAGTAGGGTGTTTGTAGTCAAACTAGACAATGGACAAATTTGCAGAAAGCACCTGGACCAAACGAGGCTGCGGTTCACAGACTGCCTTGAACAACCCACAGCAGACATCACCTTTTTCGAGCCCACAACACACACCCAAAGGATCAACGACACGACGCCGGACCAGGAAATCGAACCCATCATGCCCAACAGCCCATCAAGGCCAGGCTCACCTCGCAGCCCTGCAGGGCCAACAACACGCCAGCCCAGCAAGGGGACAGCCAACACACCAGAACAGACATTTGTACCGAGGCGGTCCACCAGGGAAAGAAAGGCTCCCGACCGCCTCACCTTGTAAATAGTTTTCACTTTGACTTTGGCGGGGGAGTGATGTTGTGTATCTGTAAAGCATGCACTCCCATGTTCCGCCACCAGGGAGTTCATCCCCTGAAGTCCCAAGGGATCCCAGCATATAAGCCGGCCCCTAAGGCCTGTTCCTCTCTCTGGAGTATCTTATTAAAGACTGAGGTCACTGTTACTTTAACCTCCCTGTGTGCAGCCTCATCTGTGTTAGGAACACAATAGTCCCATCACACACTTCCCTGGGAATGGCTGACCAATTACCACTAAAGATAACGTTTTACAACCGATAAGGTCGGATCCTGGCTGGTCCAGGTCCTAACTTGTTGAGCAGTGACAGGCGACCCTTCACTCTCAAAGTCATCCATGACATCAGTAGGTCTGCGGGTTGTGGCGTTTCCACCTCCGGCGTGGGCAACGGTAAATGGCTCAATGCATCGGCACAATTTTCGATGCCAGGTCTATGGCGAATGACATAATCATAGGCAGATAATGTCAGCGCCCACCTCTGGATGCAGGACGACGCGTTGGTATTGATACCTCTATGCTCTGAAAACAAAGATATGAGTGGCTTATGATTGGTTTCAAGCTCGAAACGAAGCCCAAACAGATACTGGTGCATCTTTTTGTCACGTTTGTAACCTTCACATAACTGTAACCAATATGTAACAACACTGTGCACTGTCGACAACTGTGAAATACACACCTTGACCACTTGTGGGAGATACTCCTTACCTGGTCAGCCAGGTACTTAAAGGGAGGTTCCATGCAGGCTCAGCACTCCTTGGTCCGGGGAATAAAGGTGCAGGTCATGAGTGACCTTGTCTGCAGTATATGCCTTGTGTGAATATGTTCTAGAGTTGAGAACTCTACATCTGGTGACAAAAAACAGGAATCACTGAACCACAAGGATGACCACCGGTAGCACAGAGGAACGTTACCATGTGGGTGAGGAATGGGACGATTTTGTGGTGCGACTCCAGCAGACCTTTGTCACAAAGGACTGGCTGGGAATGGAAGCGGCTGACAAGCGGAGGGCGCATCTACTGACAAGTTGCGGGACAAAAACGTATGCGCTGATGAAAGACCTGCTTGCACCTCTCAAGCCGGCCGACAAGTCCTTCGAAGAGCTCAGCCAGCTGATCAGCGAACATCTGAAACCGGCGAGCAGCGTACACATGGCCCGGCACTGGTTCTACACACACCACTGTCGGGAAGGACAAAACATCTCGGACTTCGTTGCAGTCCTGAGGCGCTTGGCCAGCTTCTGTAAGTTCACAGGCGCCTGCAGGGAGGAGATGTGAAGGGATTTTTTCATTGAGGGCAATAGTCATGCCGGTATTTTCAGGAAGCTTATTTGAGGACAAGGACTTGACTTTGGAAAGGGCAGCTTTGATAGCTCAGACCTTCTTGGCGGGGGAAGAGGAGACCAAGATAATTTACGCAAGCAGCCCTGGTTTTAACGTTGCGATGAACCAGGGAGTTAATGTTGTAAAAGTGATACAGAACCCCGCAGGCAGACAAGGGCAATTTGACACCGCCCAGGCAGGCAGGCAAGGGCAATTCGACACCGCCCAGGCAGCAACAGGCTCTAGGGTGGGACAGTAACAGAGACAATGGCAGGAGGATCGGCAGTTCACACCATCAAGAGGAACAATGCGTCCCGTGATGGGACAATTGACACCCACCACCAGAGTGCTTAGAAACAACCAAGGGGACAATCAGAGAGGAATGCCTGGTAACAGCCCCTTTGTGAACAACAATCTCAGCCAATGCTGGAGATGCGGGGGTAGACATACTGCTAAAAGCTGCAAGTTCCAGAAGTTCACCTGCAGGAATTGTAATGCCAGAGGACATTTGGCTAGAATGTGCAAAAAGGCTGCAGCGAGGCTAATCTATGAAACAGAGGAATCAGACGAGGGGTCTGCAATGCAGGATGATGCCTGGGGCCAAGCCATGGATGCTGAGGTTCAGAGGGTTCATGTGGCTGACATCCGCTGCTCATACACTGAAACGTCACTCATGATGATGAAAGTTTTATTGAATGGCATCCTGGATACGGGAGCCAGCCAATCCCTTATGAGCGTCCAACAATTTGAGAGACTATGGCCACACAGAGCTAGCAGGCCCAAACTGGAACGCATTGACACGCAGCTATGTACGTACACCAAAGAAATCATCCCAGTGCTGGGCAGTGCAACCCTGGTGGTAACACATAATGGATCACAGAACCGCCTGCCACTCTGGATTGTTCCAGGAAATGGCCCCGCGCTTTTGGGAAGGAGCTGGCTAGCCGAGATGAACTGGAAATGGGGAGATGTGCACGCCATTTTGTCTGTGGAGCAAAGTACATGCTTGCAGGTCCTACAAAAATTCGGGTCACTGTTTCAACCCAGTGTCGGAACGTTCAAGGGCAGCAAAGTAGTAATGCACATCAGCCCGGATGCCAGACCAGTGCACCACAAAGCCAGAGCGGTGCCGTATGTGATGCTTGAGAAAATTGAGTGAATTTGACAGGCTGCTCGGAGAGGGCATAATTTCACCTGCTGAATTCAGTGACTGGGCAAGTCCCATTGTTCCTGTCCTTAAAGCGGATGGCTCGGTCAGGATCTGCGGCGACTACAAAGCCACCATCAACCGACTGTCGTTGCAGGACCAATACCTGCTTCCGAGAGCGGAGGACCTTTTTGCCACGTTGGCAGGTGGCAAGCTGTTCACAAAGCTGGACCTCACTTTGGCCTACATGACTCAGGAACTGGCTTCTGACCACCATCACGACACACAAGGGACGATTCATCTACAACAGGTGTCCGTTTGGCATTCGTTCAGCGGCTGCAATCTTCCAGAGGAACATGGAAAGCTTGCTCAAATCCATTTCCGGCACAATCGTATTCCAAGACGACATCCTAATAACGGGTCGAGACACTGAGGAACACCTCCACAACCTGGAGTCGGTGCTACGCCGACTGGACCGGGTAGGCCTGCGACTAAAGAAGTCCAAGTGTGTGTTTTTAGCCCCAGAGGTCGAGTTTTTGGGCAGGAGGGTTGCCGCAGACGGGATCCGGCCTACCGAATCCAAAACGGAGGAGATCCGTCGTGCGCCCCGGCCCGGCAACACATTGGAGATGCGATCGTTCCTGGGACTTTTGAACTATTTCGGGAACTTCCTGCCTAACTTAAGCACATTGTTGGAGCCGCTACATGTGCTCCTGCGTAAGGGTTGTGACTGGTTCTGGGGGGACTGTCAGGAATGGGCTTTCAACAGGGCGCGGAACCTGCTTTGTTTTAACAAACTGTTGACTTTGTATGACCCCTGTAAAAAAACTAGTTTTAACATGCGATGCATCACCATACGGGGTTGGGTGTGTGTTGCAGCAGGGAAATGACGACGGCCGACTACAACCAGTGGCTTATGCCTCCAGGTCGCCCTCCCAGGCAGAGTGTGGGTACGGCATGGTCGAAAAGGAAGCACTCGCTTGCATTTACGGTGTGAAAAAGATGCACCAGTATCTTTTCGGCAGAGCGTTAGAGTTAGAAACGGATCACAAGCCGTTAACATCCCTGTTGTCCGACAGCAAGGCTGTCAATGCCAATGCGTCAGCTCACATACAGCGGTGGGCTCTCACGCTGGCTGTGTATGACACCATACGGCACCGGCCAGGCATTGAAAATTGCGCTGGCCACCACCGAGGGGGCAGCGGAGCAAAGCGCTGAGATTGTCATGGCCGTTGAGGTTTTTGATACCACAGGCTCCCCCATCACAGCCCACCAGATCAAACTCTGGACCAACAGGGACCCCCTCCTATCCATGATAAAAAAATGTGTCCTGACTGGGGATTGGCGCCTGCACATGGGGCGTGCCCTGAGGAGGTCAGACTGTTTCAGAGACGGATGGATGAGCTCTCCATCCAGGCCGACTGCCTACTATGGGGCAGCCGGGTGATCATGCCCCAGAAAGGAAGGGAAGCATTCATCAGGGAACTCCACAGCGAGCACCCTGGCATCGTGCTAATGAAGGCCATTGCCCGGTCACATGTATGGTGGCCGGGGATTGACTCAGACCTGGAACACTGGGTTCGCAGGTGCACGACGTGTGCCCAGCTGGGCAATGCCCCCAGGGAGGCCCCGCTCAGCCCGTGGCCCTGGCCCACGAGGCCATGGTCACGCATCCACGTGGACTATGTGGGGCCGTTCATGGAAAAAATGTTCTTGATTGTAGTCGATGCACACTCGAAATGGATCGAGTGCATCATATTAAACTCGTGCACGACATCCATCACCGTGGAGAGTCTGCGCACAGTTTTCGCGACTCACGGCTTGCCGGACATTCTGGTCAGCGACAATGGCCCGTGTTTCACCAACCATGAACTCCAGGAGTTTATGTCGGGTAATGGCATTAAACACGTCCGGACGGCACCGTCCAAGCCGGCTTCCAATTGCCAGGCAGAACGTGCGGTCCAAGTCATAAAACAGGGCATGCTCCGCATCCAGGGACCCTCTCTTCAGTACCGCCTATCGCGCCTCCTGCTGGCCTATAGGTCCAGCCCGCACTCGCTCACGGGAGTCCCGCCAACGGAACTCCTCATGAAACACATGCTCAAAACGCGGCTGTCCCTCATTCACCCAAGCCTGGCAGACATTGTTGAGGGTAAGCAGCAGTCCCAAACCGAGTGCCATGATCAAAACTCAAGGGGGAGGTGTATAGAAATGGATGACCCGGTATTTGTGCTAAACCATGCTTTGTGACCCAAGTGGCTTGAGGGCACCGTAATTGGCAAAGAGGGAAATAGGGTCATAGTGGTCAGACTAAACAATGGGCAGATATGCCGCCAACATCTGGACCAGGTAAAGAAAAGGTTCAGCATGGACACTGAGGAACCTGAAATAGACCATGGGATGTCAACCACACCACTGCCAGTGAACGAGCAACAAGGACAGTCAACAGCATGCACAGTCCCTGCGGCCAGCCCGGACAGGCCGGAACCACCTCAGGCCACAGAGACACATGCCACGGCTCAACCACCAGAGCCACAACTGCGGCGCTCCACGAGAGAGCGTCGACCGCCTGAAAGACTCAATCTTTGACCCAAAGACATTGGGGGTGAGGTGATGTCATGTTTGTAACCTTCACATAACTGTAACCAATATGTAACAACACTGTACACTGTATACAACTGTGAAATACACACCTTGACCACAGGGGGTGAACTTGTGGGAGACACTCCTTACCTGGTCAGCCAGGTACTTAAAGGGAGGTTCCACGCAGGCTCAGCACTCCTTGGTCCGGGGAATAAAGGTGCAGGTCATGTAGTGACCTTGTCTGCAGTATCTGCCTCGTGTGAATATATTCTAGAGTTGAGAACTCTACATTTTTAACCCCATATACGCAGGCTAAAGCTTTTTTCTCGACCATGCCGTAGGCTCTTTCCGCTTTAGACATGCTTCTCAATGCGTACTCAACGGGTTGTAGTTTGCCCGACTCATTGGATTGTTGGAGCACGCAACCAACCCCATGTGATGAAGTGTCACAGGCCAATACTAAATACTTGCACGGGTCATAATGTACCAGCAATTTGTTGGAACAAAGCAGATTTCTAGCCTTCTCGAAGGCCCTGTCTTGAGAGATACACCCCAAACCCAGTTTGTCCAGACGACGTAGAACCTCTTCCAGATTGTGCAGGTGTTCGGCAGTGTCACGACCTGTGATCAGAATTCCGTCTTGGAACACCACGGTTCTAGGGACGGAGTTCAGTAAACTCTCCATGTTTCTCTGAAATATGGCTGCAGCCGAGCGAATTCCGAAAGGATACTGTCATGTATCTTACATTATTATATATAACTGTATCCTAACATGCTATACATGACTGTAATAAGATATGACCTGTAACCACCAGCATACCTTACCACCAGGGGTGCACTTGCAAGAGACAGGTATATAAGGACAGGTCTCAGGCAAGTGCAGCATTCCAGAGCTGTGAAATAAAGGTGCAGGCCCAGAGTGACCTTGACTTCACTACATGCCTCGTGTGAATCTGTACTGAGGGGACAGGACTTTACAGTGGCGACGAGTTACGGGATTACAGAATCCACAGAATGGCGAACAACGGATCAGATGAAAAGTACAATGCGGGAGACAATTGGGAGGACTTTATAAAAAGGCTCCAGCAAAGCTTTTTAACCAAAGACTGGTTAGGCGACGATAAGGCAGACAAGAGAAGAGCCCATCTCTTGACCAGCTGTGGCTCGAAAACATACGCTTTAATGAAGGATCTGTTGGCACCCGAGAAACCAGCAAGCAAGTCGTTTGAAGAATTGAGCACACTGGTAAGAGACCACCTGAAGCCAGCGAGCAGCCTACACATGGTCAGACACAGGTTCTACAACTACAGATGCTGTGTGGGCCAGAGCATAACCCACTTCGTGGCGGAACTTCGGAGGTTAGCTAGTTTATGTGAGTTCTCCGATGAACCGAGGAGAGAAATGCTGAGAGACTTTTTCATTGAAGGAATAGGCCATGCAGGCATATTCCGAAAGCTCATAGAGACCAAGAACCTGACCTTAGAGGCAGCAGCACTGGTTGCACAGACATTCTTTGCAGGGGAAGAAGAAACAAGGTTGATTTACAATGCAGGTACGACAACTAACGAAATATCGGAACAAGAAGTTCACAGCACTAAACAAGCTGCTACCCCCACACACAGACAAAACCGGGAGAACAGGCTCTCGACAGCAGGCAGAAGCCATCAAGGGCCACAGGAACGGCCGTTCACACCTCATCAACCAACAATGCGAGCAATCAACTACAAACTGAGAGAAGCTCAAGAGAGATCAGCCAGACGCAGCTCATTCTTTGGGAACACTTTGAACAATGGAACAGGTCTGTGCTGGAGGTGTGGGGGTGGGCGCTCATTAAGGGGATGTCGATTTCAGCAAGCTGTTTGCAGAAATTGTGAATATACAGGGCATTTGGCCCGCACGTGCAAAAAAACGGCAGCTCGGCTGGTATACGAATCGGATGGGTCGGAAAGCGGACCAGAAGATGGTGGGGACAGTACCCGGGACACCGATGTACAGCGGGTCAACACAATCAATGGCCGCTGCTCCTACAACAGGACGCCTCCTATAATGATGTGGGTCCTACTCAATGGGATATCTGTCAACATGGAGCTGGATACAGGAGCGAGTCAATCTCTCATGGGCGCTCAACAATTTGAACAACTGTGGCCGCATAAAAGAGACAGACCAAAACTCACAAGGGTCGACACCAAACTAAGGACCTATACCAAAGAAATCGTACCAGTCCTCGGCAGCGCCATGCTCTCTGTCACACACAAAGGGACAATGAACCGACTTCCTCTGTGGATTGTCCCCGGAGACCCCCCAGCACTGCTGGGGAGAAGCTGGCTGGTAAAACTAAACTGGAAATGGGATGATGTCCATGCCATGTCATTAGAGGAACAGACCTCCTGCTCAACAGTTATAAAGCGATTTGAACATCTCTTTCAGCCAGGTGTGGGCACTTTCAAAGGGGCCAAAGTCAAAATCTACATCACACAGGATGCTAGACCGGTCCATCACAAGGCCAGAGCTGTACCCAATTAGATGAGGGAAAAGATTGAAAATGAACTAGACAGGCTTCTGTGGGAAGGCATTATATCACCTGTGGAATTTAACGACTGGGCAAGTCCCATCGTCCCAGTCATGAAGCCTGATGGATCTGTACGAATCTGTGGGGACTACAAATCTACCATAAACAGAGTCTCCCTACAGGACCAGTACCTGCTGCCCAGAGCAGAGGACTTATTTGCCACATTGGCTGGAGGTAAACTTTTCTCAAAATTCGACCTCACATCTGCGTATATGACGCAAGAATTGACCGAGGAATCCAAGCTACTCACCACAATCAACACACATTGAGGCCTTTTCATGTACAATCGATGCCCATTCGGCATCAGGTCGGCAGCTGCCATATTCCAGTGCAACATGGAGAGTCTGCTCAAGTCCATCCCGGGGATGGTTGTATTTCAAGACGACATACTTATCACGGGCAGGGACACCGACTCCCATCTCCGTAATTTGGAGGAAGTACTAAAGCGGTTGGATCGGGTAGGCCTACGAGTGAAGAAATCCAAATGCCTGTTTCTCGCACCCGAGGTTGAATTTTTGGGCAGAAGGATTGCCACTGATGGAATCCGCCCAACAGAGTCCAAAATAGAAGCAATTCGCCTGGCACCCAGGCCCCAGAATGTCTCAGAACTGCGTGCCTTTCTCGGGCTACTCAATTACTTTGGGAACTTTATGCAGAACTTAAGCACGCTGCTGGAGCCTCTCCACGTGCTACTCAGGAAGAGGTGCGATTGGTTTTGGGGGGACACCCAGGAACGCGCCTTCAATAAGGCACACAACCTTCTGTGCTCCAACAGTGTTTTGACTTTCTTTGACCCAGGTAAAAAGCTAGTTCTCACATGCGATGCATCAGCGTATGGGGTCGGGTGCGTTTTGCAACATGTCAATAGTGCGGGCAAATTACAACCCATAGCTTATGCCTCCAGGTCACTTTCGCGGGCGGAGCGCGGGTATGGAATGGTAGAGAAGGAGGCGTTCGCGTGCGTGTACTGTGTCAAAAAGATGCACCAATACCTTTTCGGGGTCAAGTTCGCATTAGAAACCGACCACAAGTCCCTCACGTCCCTCCTATCCGAGAGCAAGGCAATAAACGCCAACGCCTCGGCGCGAATTCAACGGTGGGCACTCATGCTGGCATCCTACGACTATACCATAAGGCACAGACCAGGCACAGACAACTGTGCCGACGCGCTCAGCAGGCTACCCCTGGCGACCACGGAAGGGTCTGATGAACAGGACTGTGAGATAGTCATGGCAATCAATGCCTTTGAGTCCACAGGTTCGCCCATGACAGCTCGCCAAATCAGAGCCTGGACGGCCAGCGACCCCACGTTATCCTTAGTAAAAAGATGTGTCCTAACCGGTGACTGGGCAGAGGCTCACGATGCCTGCCCCGAGGAATTAAAATCCTTTCACAGGCGCATGCATGAGCTATCACTACAAGTAGACTGCCTGATGTGGGGCAGCCGAGTAGTCATGCCTCTACGAGGCAGAAAGACATTTGTCCGGGAGCTCCACCCGGGGATCGTTCTCATGAAGGCCATAGCCAGATCCCACGTCTGGTGGCCTGGTATTGACGCGGACTTGGAGCTCTGCGTCCGAAGTTGCACGATTTGTGCCCAACTCAGCAATGCCCCCAGGGAGGCTCCACTGAGCCCCTGGCCCTGGCCTACGAAACCGTGGTCGCGGGTGCACGTAGACTATGCGGGCCCATTCATGGGCAAAATGTTCTTAGTAGTTGTAGATGCATTTTCAAAATGGATCGAATGCACCATTTTAAACTCGAGCACAACCTCCACCACTGTGGAGAGCCTCGCAACCATGTTTGCAACGCACGGAATCCCTGACGTATTGGTCAGTGACAATGGTCCGTGCTTCACCAGCGCAGAATTCCAAGACTTTACGATTGACCACGGCATAAATCACGTCAAGACGGCATCGTTCAAGCCGGCCTCCAACGGCCAGGCGGAGAGAGCAGTGCAAATCATTAAACAAGGCATGCTTAAAATCCAAGGTCGCACGCTGCAGGGTCGCCTGTCACGACTGCTGCTGGCATACAGATCTCGTCCGCACTCACTGACTGGGATCCCCCCCCGCGCAACTGTTGATGAAAAGGACTTTAAAAACAAGGCTCTCATTAATCCTCCCAGACATGCACAAAATCGTTGAGGCAAAGTGCCGTAAGCTGACTGAGTACCATGACAGAAATTTGAGGGGGAGATGGAATGAGATAGGGGACAAAGTGTTTGTACTAAACTATGGCAGGGGTCCCAAATGGCTTGCAGGGACAGTAACGGGCAAGGAAGGAAACAGGCTGCTGGTGGTACAAAAAATGGACAATGACAAAACCTGCCGGAGGCATGTAGACCAAGTCAAAAGCAGATTTACCAACAACACTGCAGAACCAGAGGCAGACTACAATGTGGAACTCGCACCACACCTGGTGGACAGACAGAGGGAACAACCTGAGGAAAGCGCAGTCCCAACAGACAGCCCAGATGAGTCAACAACAATCACACCAACTGAAACAGACAGCCCAGGCAAGATACCAGCAACCACACTCAAAGAAAAACAGACACCAAGGCAAACAACTGAACCACAACTCAAACGCTCCACGCGTGAGCGTAGACCACCTGAGAGACTGAACCTATAAAGACAATCAGACCTTGGGGGAGGGTGATGTCATGTATCTTACATTATTATATATAACTGTATCCCAACATGCTTTACATGACTGTAATAAGATATGACCTGTAACCACCAGCATACCTTACCACCAGGGGTGCACTTGCAAGAGACAGGTATATAAGGACAGGTCTCAGGCAAGTGCAGTATTCCAGAGCTGTGAAATAAAGGTGCAGGTCCAGAGTGACCTTGACTTCACTACATGCCTTGTGTGAATCTGTACTGAGGGGACAGGACTTTACAGACACCTGTTGTATATGAACAACCCTTTATGCGTATTGATGCACGTAAGTTTCTTCGACGATTAGACAAGCTCCTGTGTCATATAGGCCGACGTCAGATCCAATTTGGTGAACGACTTTCCCCCGGCTAGCATTGCAAACAGATCATCAGCCTTTGGTAATGGGGACTGATCCTGTTTCGAAACTCAGTTGATCATAACCTTGTAGTCTCCACAAATCCTGACAGTGCCATCACTCTTCAGCCCATTCGTTAAATTCAACCGGTGAAATGACCCCTTCACGTTGGTGTCTGTCCAGTTCGATTTTGACCTTCTCCCTCATTATGTACAGGACCGCCTGGGCTTTGTGATGGAAGGGTCTTGCATCTGAGACCAGGTGGATCTACACCTTGGCTCCCGTGAAATTGCTGATGCCCGGTTCAAACAGCGAGGGAAATTTACTCAGCACTTGAGCACACGAAGCGTCATCCATCAATGACAAAGCTTTAATATCATTCCATTTCAACTTTATTTTTTCGAGCCAACTCCTGCTGAACAGCGTTGGACCATTGCCTGGAACGATCCACAGCGATAGATCATGAACCGCCCCATCGTACGACACCTTGACTGCTGCACTGCCAATCACTGGTATGAGCTCTTAGGTGTAGGTACGCAATTTTGCTTTTACTGGACTCAGCTTGGGTTTCATGGCCTTGGTGTCCCACAGCTTTTCAAAAGTCCTTTGGCTCATAATTGACTGACTCGCACCAGTATCTAATTCCATAGATACCGGCACACTGTTCAATTTTACTTCAATCATTATCAGTTGGCTCTTTGTCAGGAACGAATGTACACTATACACTTCCTCCTTGGGTATCTCGGGTTGCATTGCCGGATCCGTTCCAGATCGTTCATCATCATCCATGTGGTGTGTTGCAGCACACTCGCTGAGCTGCGGACACATCCGCTGAAGGTGTCCCATTTTCGCACAGCCTCTTCAAATATACTGCCTGAAACGGCACTGATGAGGCCCATGATTGCCCCCATAACGCCAACAGGGTGAAATCGGATTCGTGCTCAATGGCGGACTTCGAGCAGCTACAGGTTTCGCAAACACAGTTGGGTCGGCCCTTCCAGGTGCAGCTCTGCCAATCGACGACACAATCTGGTGTACAGCGCTGGCCGTGAAGTTCCGACTCTGCGAGGATATCTGCTTTGTACTATCGACCATGGTCAGGCAAGCCTGGGTGATCGTGATGGCCCTGTTAAGATCCAGCGTCTCTGCAGCCAGCAGCTTCCGCAGGATCACCTCGTGGTTTATGCCTATTACAAAGACATCGCGCAGCATGTCTTCCAACGCGGTTCCAAACTTACACAGCCCAACGAGACGTCTCAGATCAGCAACAAATTCCGCCATATCCTGGCTCTCCGAACAAACATGCTTGTAAAAGTGATATCTCGAGATAATGATGCCTTCTTTAGGTTTGAGATGGTCCCAAATCAGAGCACACAATTCCTCATAGGTCTTTTCCGTTTGACATGCAGGTGAGAGCAGATTCTTTGAGGCCATAGATTTTTGGACCACAAACCGTGAGGAAAACCGCCCTGTGCCTAACTGCATCAGCGTCTTCATCCATGTTGTTGGCCACGAAGTACTGGTCAAGGTGATCTGTAAAATCCTCCCAGTCTTCTCCCTCCATGAATCGCTCCAGGATTCCAACGGTGCTCATTTTTTTTTGTGAGTGAAAGTTCGTATTGTGCCTCGTCGCCAAATGTTGCGTATGCAATAACTCAATCGGCTTAGTACCGTGAACTCAATCAGGTGCGAACTGACTCTACTTTAAACATGGAGGCTTTCTTTATATACAAAGGCTGCACGTGTGTGTCTGTGGCCCAATGACCTCTGACGGTCACTCCCCCTGGTGGCAGGTAAACCCAGGCATACATGCATTATAAGGTGAGTGCAACTTTTTCTCAGCGTTTGTTTCGGAGATCGATATTTTCGGTGATATGTAGTCGAGATGCCGAAAGTAACGCACAGCGATATTATGGGCGTTATTTTGCATTTTTCTGACGTTTATGGCAGGAAAAAATGGATGGGCGGTTTATTAATTCTCGGCGTTAACTAAGTAATGCTCGGCAATAAGTGAGCAATAAATGGGCATTAGTTTCCATCTTTTAGCGAAATGGGCGAATTCCCTCATCACAGCGTTAAAATGGACGTTAATTGGGCGGCAGCGATGCAAGACTAATGGAAAGTTTCACCCACAGACAGGCAGATGGAGTATAATGTGGGAAACTGTGAGGTTATCCATTTTGGCAGAAAAAATGGAAAAGCAAATTATCATTTGTGGAGAAAAATTGCAAAGTGCTGCAGTACAGAGGGACATACAAGACCTTGTGCATGAAACACAAAAAGTTAGTATACAGGTACAGTAAAAAATCAGGAAGGCAAATGGAAT
Source organism: Pristiophorus japonicus (assembly GCF_044704955.1). Taxonomy (NCBI): domain Eukaryota; kingdom Metazoa; phylum Chordata; class Chondrichthyes; family Pristiophoridae; genus Pristiophorus; species Pristiophorus japonicus. The sequence continues at coordinate 224,493,170 of NC_091978.1, forward strand.
GTTGGCCTTTATTGCAAGGGGGAGAGAGTATAAAAGCAGAGAAGTCCTGCTACAACTGTACAGGGTATTGGTGAGGCCACACCTACAGTACTGCGTACAGTTTTGGTCTCCGTATTTAAAGAAGGATTACACTTGCATTGGAGGCTGTTCAGAGAAGGTTCACTAGGTTGATTCCAGAGATGAGGGGGTTGACTTATGAAGATAGGTTGAGTAGGTTGGGCCTCTACTCATTGGAGTTCAGAAGAATGAGAGGTGATCTTATCGAAACATATAAGATAATGAAGGGGCTCGACAAGGTGGATGCAGAGAGGATATTTCCACTCAAAAGGGAAACTAAAACTAGGGGACATATTCTCAGAATAAGGGGCCAACCATTTAAAACTCAGATGAAGAGGAATTTCTTCTCTGAGAGGGTTGTAAATCTATGGAATTCTCTGCTGTGGAGGCTGGGTCATTGAATATTGACAGATTTTTGAGCGATCAGAGAATAAAGGTTAATGGGAAGCGGGCAGGGAAGTGGAGCTGAGTCCATGATCAGATCAGCTATGATCTTATTAAATGGCGGAGCAGGCTTGAGGGGCCAGGTGGCCTACTCCTGCTCCTATTTCTTCTGTTCTTAAGGTGGCAGGGCAGGTTGAGAAAGCGGTTAAACACAATTCAGGATCCTTTGTTTCATGAATAGAGGTATAGAGTACATTAGAACATAAGAAATAGGAACAGGAGTAGACCATACTGCCTCTGGAGCCTGCTCCGCCATTCAATAAGATCATGGCTGATCTGATCATGGACTCAGCTCCACTTCCTCGCCCGTTCCCCATAACCCCTTATCCCCTTAACATTTAAGAAACTGTCAATTTCTGTCTTAAATTTATTCAATGTCCCAACTTCCACAGCTCTCTGAGGCAGCGAATTCCACAGATTTACAACCCTCTGAGAGAAGAAATTTCTCCTCATCTCAGTCCTAAATGGGTGGCCCCTTATTCTAAGATCATGCCCTCTAATTCTCTTCTCCCCCATCAGTGGAAACATCCTCTCTGCATCCACCTTGTTAAGCCCCCCCATAATCTTATACGTTTCGATAAGATCACCTCTCATTCTTCTGAATTCCAATGAGTAGAGGCCCAATCTACTCAACCTTTCCTCATAAGTCAAACCCTCATCCCCGGAATCAACCTAGTGAACCTTCTCTGAACTGCCTCCAAAGCAAGGATATCCTTTCGTAAATATGGAAAACAAAACTGCATGCAGTATTCCAGGTGTGACCTCACCAATATAGCTGTAGCAAGACTTCCCTGCTCTACAAAAGCAAGGAAGTTATGCTGAACCTTTCCAAAACACTGGTTCAGCTTCAACTGGAGTATTGTGTCCAATTCTGGGCAGCTCACTTTAGGAAGGATGTGGAGGCCTTAGAGAGGGCGCAGAAAAAATTCAGGAGAATGGTTCCAGAAATGAGGGATTTCAGTTACGTGGATAGAGTAGAGAATCTGGGGTTGTTCTCCTTGGAGCAGAGAAGGTTGCGAGGAGATTTGATAGAGGTGTTCAAAATCATGAGGGGTCTGGACAGAGTAGATAGAGAGAAACTGTTCTCATTGACAAAAGGGTCAAGAACCAGAGGACACAGATATAAGGTGATTGGCAAAAGAACCAAAGACGAGATGAGGAAAACTTTTTCACGCAGCGAGTGATTAGGATCTGGAATGCACTGCCTGAAAGGGTGGTGGAGGCAGACACAATTGTGGCTTTCAAAAGGGAATTGGATCAGTACATAAGAACATAAGAACATAAGAACATAAGAAATAGGAACAGGAGTAGGCCATACGGCCCCACGAGCCTGCTCCGCCATTCAATAAAATCATGGCTGATCTGATCATGGACTCAACTCCACTTCCCTGCCCGCTCTCCATAACCTCTTATCCCCTTATCGTTTAAGAAACTGTATATTTCTGTCTTAAATTTATTCAATGTCCCAGCTTCCACAGCTCTCTGAGGCAGCAAATTCCACAGATTTACAACCTTTTGAGAGAAGAAATTTCTCCTCATCTCTGTTTTAAATGGGTGGCCCCTTATTCTAAGATCATGCCCTTAGTCTCCCCCATCAGTGGAAACATCTTCTCTGCATCCACCTTGTCAAGCCCCCTCATCATCTTATACGTTTTGATAAGATCACCTCTCATTCTTCTGAATTCCAATGAGTAGAGGCCCAACCTACTCAACCTTTCCTCATAAGTCAACCCACTCATCCCAAGAATCAATCTAGTGAACCTTCTCTGAACTGCCTCCAAAGCAAGTATATCCTTTTGTAAATATGGAAACCAAAACTGCACGCAGTATTTCAGGTGGGCCTCACCAATACCCTGTATAGCTGTAGCAAGACTTCCCTGCTTTTATACTCCATCCCCTTTGCAATAAAGGCAAAGATACCATTGACCTTCCTGATCACTTGTACCTGCATACTATCCTTTTGTGTTTCATGCACAAGTACCCCCAGATCCCGCTGTACTGCAGCACTTTGCAATCTTTCTCCATTTAAATAATAACTTGCTCTTTGATTTTTTTCACTCCAAAGTGCATGATCTCAGACTTTCCAACATTATACTCCATCTGCCAAATTTTTGCCCAGTCATTTAGCCTGTCTATATCCTTTTGCAGATTTTTTGTGTCCTCCTCACACATTGCTTTTCCTCCCACCTTTGTATCATCAGCAAACTTGGCTACGTTACACTCAATCCCTTCTTCCAAGTCGTTAATATAGATTGTAAATAGTTGGGGTCCCAGCACTGATCCCTGCGACACCCCACGAGTTACTGGTTGCCAACCAGAGAATGAACCATTTATCCTGACTCTCTGTTCTCTGTTAGTTAGCCAATCCCCTATCCATGCTAATATATAACCCCTAACCCAGTGAACTTTTATCTTGTGCAGTAACCTTTTATGTGGCACCTTGTCAAATGCCTTCTGGAAGTCCAAATACACCACAACCACTGGTTTCTCTTTATCCACCCTATTTGTTACATCCTCAAAGAATTCCAGCAAATTTGTTAAACATGACTTCCCCTTCATAAATATATGCTGACACTGCCTGACCGAATTTTGCTTTTCCAAATGTCCTGCTACTGCTTCTTTAATAATGGACTCCAACATTTTTCCAACCACAGATTGGGAAAATGTTGGAGTCCATTATTAAAGAAGGCTAACTGCTTTTTGTCTGCCTCCTTTTTTAAACAGAGGCTTTACATTTACAGTTCTCCAATCTGCTGGGACCTCCCCAGAATCCAGGGAATTTTGGTAAATTACAACCAATGCATCCACAATCCCTGCCACTACTTCTCTTAAGACCCTAGGGTGCAAGCCATCAGGTCCAGGGGATTTATCTGCCTTTAGTCCCATTATCTTACTGAGCACCACCTCCTTAATGATTGTGATTGTGTTAAGTTCCTCCCCTCCTGAAGGAAAAAGATTTGCCGGGCTACGGGGAAAGGGCAGAGGAGCAGGATTAAGCTGAAGTGCTCTTGCAAAGAGCCAGCAAGGGCTCGATGGGCTGAATGGCCTTCTTTTATGCTGTAACTATTCTATGATTCTATAATTCTGTGAGTGTTTCACCAGCAGATGGGCTGACGTAGGGGCAGGTGATCTTATGGAGGGTTAAGTAGGCAGTCTTTTTGCTGGAGAGGATATAGAGTTAGATGCTCAACTCAGGGTCTAATAGGTTGTGAACAGCCTGGTTCAGCATTACAGTGGCCGGGAAGGAGAATGGAATTGATGACGAGGCTATGGAGTTTATGGAGGATGCTGAAGACAATGGTTTTGGTCTTCCCAATGTTTAACTGGAGGAAATTGCAGCTCATCCAAGACAAAATGTCGGACAAGCAGTTTGACAACACAGAGGCACTGAAGGGTTCAAGAGTGGTGATGAAGCTTTACAATGCTTTAAAAGAAGCCATTGCTGCAGGTGGTTCAGTTTCGATTAGATAGGTAAGAGTGTTTCTGAGTGTGGGCAGTCACACTGCACTGGACAACGGGGGGAAAGCGTTCGAGGAGGATGGTTTGGTCGACCAAATCAAAGGCTGCGAGTGGTTGAAAAGGATCAGGTACCAAAATCACAGTCACTGAGAATGTAATTTGTGAATTTGGCAAGTGCCATTTCGGTACTGTGCCAGGAATGGAGAGATTGATTGGAGAGATTTAAATATGGAGTTGCAGGAAATTGGGCACTGATTTGGGAGGCAACAGCATATACAAAGACTTTGGAGAGAAACAGAAAGTTAGAGGTGGGGCTGTAGTTGGCAAGGAGAGCAGAATTGAGGCTGTTATGTCTTGAATAAAGAGTCAGACCAGATACTGCAAGCTTAAAGTAAGGTGTGACCATCGTCCTTTATTACAGATCTCAGAGTGCCTCTCCAGCCTGTGAGGCTTCCTTATATACAGGTGCTCCCAAGAGATTGTGGGATCCCTTGGGACTCCAGGGGATAAGCCATCTGGTGGTTAGACATGGTATTTACAGGTTTACATACATAACAACACTCCCGCCGTGCCCGCCCCCCCCCGCAAAGTCAATAGTATAACTATTTACAATGTGAGTCGATCTGGGGCCTGGTTGATTGTCTCAATGCAAATGCTAGTTTTGGTGAGTCGTTTGTTGTCCCCTCACTGGGCTGCTGCGCAGCTGGCCTTGCTGGGCTGCTGGGGGTGATGAATCCTGCTGGGCTGCTGTGGGTGATGGGTTCTGCTTTGTGTTCAACCGCAGGGTCAGTTGCTACTTGCATATGTGTTGGAGGGTCGGAAAAGGTAGAGTCTATTGTGGGTTGTTCTGGATAGTCCATGAATCTGAGTTTGGTTGGTCCAAGTGTTTCCTGCAGGTGAGTCCATTTGAGAGTTTGACCACAAACACCGTACTCCCCTCTTTGGCCAACACTGTGCCAGGAAGCCACTTGGGACCTTGTCCATCGTTCAACACAAATACAGGATCATTTATCTCAATTTCGGGTGACACGTTTGCGCGCTCATGATATGTATTCTGTTGAAGCCGCCTGCCCTCTACATGTTCGTGTAGTTCAGGTTGTACTAACGAGAGCCTTGTATTGAGTGCCCTTTTCATGAGCAGTTCAGCGGGAGGGACCCCAGTGAGCGAATGGGGTCTTGTGCAGTAACTAAGCAGGACACGGGATAAGTGAGTCTGCAGAGGCTTCAGTTACCCTTTTCAGGCTCTGTTTGATTGTTTGAACTGCCCGTTCTTCCTGACCGTTGGACGCTGGTTTAAACGGGGCAGATGTGACGTGTTTGATCCCATTGCGGGTCATAAACTCCTTGAACTCGGCACTGGTAAAGCACGGCCCATTGTCACTTACAAGGACATCGGGCAGGCCGTGCGTGGCAAACATGGCCCATAGGCTTTCAATGGTGGCAGCGGATGTGCTTGCCGACATTATCACACATTCAATCCATTTGAAGTACACATCGACAACCACAAAGAACATTTTTCCCAAGAATGGTCCTGCATAGTCGACATGGACCATGGTTTGGAGGGCCAGGACCATAAACTTAGTGGTACCTCCCTGGGTGCACTGCTTAACTATGAATATGTATTACATTTGTGCACGCAGGACTCTAAGTCCACATCGATACCGGGCCACCACACGTGGGATCTGGCTATCGCTTTCATCATTACAATGCCTGGGTGGGTGCTGTGAAGATCACTAATGAAAGTGTCCCTGCCCTTTTTTGGCACCACTACCACAGTCTGCCTGTATAGACATTTCATCTCTGCGCCGCTGGTACGGCTTTATTTCTTCCTGCATCTCTAACGGGACACTCGACCAACTCCCGTGGAGCACACAGTTTTTTTACTAAGGACAGTAAGGGCTCCTGGCTCGTTGAGGTTCTAATCTGTCGGGCGGTAACAGGTGATTGCTCACTCTCGAATGCTTCCATTACCATGACTTAATCTGCGAGCTGTGCCATCTCCACCCCGGTGGTAGGCAATGGCAGCCTACTGAGAGCATCGGCACAGTTTTCTGTGCCTGGCCTGTGGAGGATGGCATAATTGTATGCGGACAACGTGAGCACCCATCTCTGGATGCGGGCCGATGCATTTGTATTTATCCCCTTGTTTTCAGAAAAGAGGGATATAAGTGGCTTTTGGTTGGTTTCCAATTCAAATTTGAGCCCGAACTGATATTGATGCATTTTCTTTACCCCATAAACACACGCGAAGACCCGGTAAGAAGTTACCAAAATAGTTCAGGAGTCCTAAAAACGACCACAGTTCCATCATGTTCTGTGGTCTTGGTGCATTCTTGATTGCCTCCATCTTCGAATCGGTGGGCCTGATGCCGTCCGCCGTGATTCATCTCCTCAGGAACTCCACTTCAGGCGCCAGGAAAATGCACTTCGAGCAGTTTAGCCTGAGCCCCACACGATTAAGCCGACTAAGAACCTCCTCCAGGCTCTGCAGGTGCTCGACGGTGTCCCGACCTGTCACCAAGATGTCGTCCTGGAAGACCACAGTGTGTGGGACCAACTTCAGCAAACTTTTCATGTTCCTCTGGAATATCATCGCGGTCGATCGAATCCTAAACAGGCATCTGTTGTAAATGAAGAGACCTTTGTGCGTATTGATGCAGATGAGGCCTTTCGATGATTCCTCCAGCTCCTGCATCATGTAGGCCGAGGTCAAGTCCAGCTTCTTGAACATTTTCCCTCCCGCCAGCATCGCAAATAGGTCATCTGCCTTCAGTAGCAGGTATTGATCCTGCAGTGAGAAACGATTGATAGTTACTTTATAATCACCACAGATGCTGACGGTGCCGTCTCCCTTGAGGACTGGAACAAACAATCGGACTGGCTCACTCATTGAATTCGATCGGCGAAATGATGCCTTCTCATTGCAGCCTGTCCAGTTCTATCTCCACCCTCTTTCTCAGCATGTAAGGTACCGCTCTCGCCTTGTGATGGATGGGTCACACCCCCAGAATCAAATAGATCTGCACTTTTGCTCCTTGGAACTTCCCGATGCCTGGTTCGAACAGCGAGGGGAACTTGTTTAGGACCTGGGCACACGAAGTGTCGTCGACGGACGAGAGCGCTCGGGCGTCATCCCAGTTCCAGCGTATCTTTCCCAGCCAGCTCCTGCCGAACAGCGTGGGACCATCGCCCGGTACCACCCAGAGTGGTAAATTGTGCACCGCTCCATCGTAGGAGACCTTCACGGTAGTACTGTCGATTACGGGAATCAGTTCCTTTGTGTACGTTCTCAGTTTAGTCTGAATGGGAGTCAGGAATGGCCCTGAGGCCTTGCTGCACCACAATTTATCGAAAGTCTTTTTGCTTATTATGGACTGGCTTGCGCCCGTGTCCAGCTTCATGGACACCGGGAGTCCATTTAATTCAACCTTCAGCATTATCAGGGGACACTTTGTGGTAAATGTATGCACCCCAAATACCTCTGTCTCCTCGGTCTAAGGTTCTGGTTCGTCGTGATCCAACGTGGATCTGTCCTCCTCTGCAACATGGTGGTTTTCAGAATTAGCAGAGTTTGCAGCTCGCCTGCACATGGGTTGGAGGTGTCCCATTGTTCCACAGGCCTTGCAAATGTATCCTTTGAAGTGGCATGAATGGAAATGATGATCAGCCCCACAGCATCAACAAGGTGTTAATGGCCTTGTATTCACCTTGATGGTGGACTCTGAGTCATCTGCGGACGTGCAGCTGCAGGCGTGTAAGTCCTGCCCTGTACCTTTCGATTCAAAAACAACGTTACTTTGTTCCCAGAACTTGCAGCAGCACTCGTGTGCTGAAAAATTTGTTTGGTATTGTTACTGGTGGCGATAAACGCCTGGGCTATCGCTATGGCTTTACTCAAGGTTAGGGTCTCTACAATCAAAAGTTTGTGAAGTATTACTTCATGGCTAATGCCAAGTACAAAGAAGTCTCTGAGCATGTGCTCCAAGTTCGCAATGTCCTGCAAGGCACCTGAGCTCGGCGACATAGATCGCCACTTCCTGGTCTTCAGACCTCTTGTACGTGTAGAAACATAGAAACATAGAAAATAGGTGCAGGAGTAGGCCATTCGGCCCTTCGAGCCTGCACCATCATTCAATTAGATCATGGCTGATCATTCACCTCAGTACCCCTTTCCTGCTTTCTCTCCATACTCCTTGATCCCTTTAGCCATAAGGGCCATATCTAACTCCCTCTTGAATATATCCAATGAACTGGCATCAACAACTCTCTGCAGTAGGGAATTCCACAGGTTAACAACTCTTTGAGTGAAGAAGTTTCTCCTCATCTCAGTCCTAAATGGCTTACCCCTTATCCTTAGACTATGTCCCCTGATCCTGGACTTCCCCAACATCGGGAACATTCTTCCTGCATCTAACCTGTCCAGTCGCACCAGAATTTTATATATTTCTATGAGATCCCCTCTCATCCTTCTAAACTCCAGTGAATACAGACCCAGTCGATCCAGTCTCTCCTCATATGTTAGTCCTGCCATCCTAGGAATCAGTCTGGTGAACCTTTGCTGCACTCCCTCAATAGCAAGAACGTCCTTCCTCAAATTAGGAGACCAAAACTGAACACAATATTCCAGGTGAGGCCTCACCAAGGCCCTGTACCACTGCAGTAAGACCTCACTGCTCCTATACTCAAATCCCCTAGCTATGAAGGCCAACATGCCATTTGCCTTCTTCACTGCCTGTTGTACCTGCATGCCAACTTTCAATGACTGATGTACCATGACACCCAGGTCTCATTGCACCACCCCTTTTCCTAATCTGCCACCATTCAGATAGTATTCTGCCTTCGTGTTTTTGCCGCCAAAGTGGATAACCTCACATTTATCCACATTATACTGCATCTGCCATGCATTTGCCCACTCACCTAACCTGTCCAAGTCACCCTGCAGTCTCTTAGCATCTTCCACCCAGCTTAGTGTCATCTGCAAACTTGGAGATATTACACTCAATTCCTTCGTCTAAATCATTAATGTATATTGTAAATAGCTGGGGTCCCAGCACTGAGCCCTGCGGCACCCCACTAGTCACTGCCTGCCATTCTGAAAAGGACCCGTTTTTCCCGACTCTCTGCTTCCTGTCTGCCAACCAGTTCTCTATCCACGTCAGTACATTACACCCAATACCATGTGCTTTAATTTTGCACACCAATCTCTTGCATGGGACCTTGTCAAAAGCCTTTTTAAAGTCCAAATACATCACATCCACTGGTTCTCCCTTGTCCACTCTACCAGTTATATCCTCAAAAAATTCTGGAAGATTTGTCAAGCATGATTTCCTTTCATAAATCCATGCTGACTTGGACCGATCCTGTCACTGCTTTCCAAATGCGCTGCTATTTCAATCTTTAATAATTGATTCCAACATTTTCCCCACTACTGATGTCAGGCTAACTGGTCTATAATTACCTGTTGTCTCTCTCCCTCCTTTCTTAATAAGTGGTGTTACATTAGCTACCCATCCAGTCCATAGGAACTGATACAAAGTCGATAGACCGTTGGAAAATGATCACCAATGCATCCATTATTTCTAGGGCTACTTCCTTAAGTACTTTGGGATGCAGACTATCAGGCCCCGGCGATTTTTCGGCCTTCAATCCTATCAATTTCCCTAACACAATTTCCCGCCTAATAAAGATATCTTTCAGTTCCTCCTTCTCACTAGACCCTCGGTCCCCTAGTATTTCTGGAAGGTTATTTGTGTCTTCCTTATTGAAGACAGAACCAAAGTATTTGTTTAACTGGTCCACCATTTCTTTGTTCCCCATTATAAATTCATCTGAATCTGACTGCAAGGGACCTACACTAATCTTCACTAATCTTTTTCTCTTCACATATCTAAAGAAGCTTTTGCAGTCAGTTTTTATGTTCCCTGCAAGCTTCACCCATACTGATTCCACATCATCCAGGCTAATGTCCTTCCTTACTCTTGTATTAATTTCCTCTTTAACCAGCAACGCCACCCCGCCTCCTTTTCCTTTCTGTCTATCCTTTCTGAATGTTAAATACCCCTGGATGTTGAGTTCCCAGCCTTGGTTACCATCTAGAACCGATACCTCACCATCAGAATGCTTTCCTTCGGGTTTAGATGCTCCCAGACCAGCGTGCACAACTCATCGTATGACTTGTCAGCAGGTTTTGCTGGAGCGAGCAGATTTTTCATGAGGCCATACGTTGATGCCCCGCAAACGGTGAGGAGGATCACCCTTCGTTTGGCAGTGTTCGCTTCTCCTTCCAGCTCGTTGGTCACGAAGTATTGGTTGAGTCGCTCCATAAAGGTTTCCCATCTCCCTCCAAAAATTTCTCCAGGATGCCCATGGTTCTCTGCATTGTTGCGGTGGGGTTCGTCATTTGTATCTCGTCGCCAGTTGTTATGTCTTGAATAAAAAGTCAGACTGCAAGCTCAAAGTAAGATGTGACCGTAATGCTTTATTACAGATCTCAGAGTGCCTCTCGAACCTGTGAGGCCTCCTTATATACAGGTGCTCCCAAGGGATTGTGGGATCCCTTGGGACTCCAGGAGATAATCCCTCTGGTGGTTAGACATGGTATTTACAGGTTTACATACATAACAGAGGATGGGTTTTTTTGAGGATGTGGATTTTGACAGTACCTAGGAAGAGGGAACCACTGCAATACAAGTTGGTGTGGGGGCCAGGAAGGGAAGTTATGTGGTCAACAGTTTATAGGGAATGGGGTCAAGGGAATGGGACGATAGGTGAATCATACAGTATATAACTCCATACCTAGTTCTACGTTCTCAGTGATTAGGAACAACAACTTGAATAATATAACACATTTTAATATACAAAAAGCACTTCACAAATGGGAAATGGATGTTAACAGAAATGACTGAAAGCTTGGCCAAAGAAATACATTTTGAGAAGGCTTTAAAGGTAGAGATGGAGGTAAAGAGGATTAGGGTTTTTGGTGAAGAATTTGGAAGAGCAGGACCGAAGGCTCTGCTAGTGATGGTGGAGTGGAGGGAGGGATCACAAGGTGCCAGAGTTGGAGGGTCGGAGGACATGCGAATGGATGCAAGGTTGGAGAAAACTGTAGAAATAGGGAGAGGCATGCAGGGGTTTATAGATGAGGACAAGAATTTTAAATGTGATCCTTTGAGGCACAGGAAGCCAATGTATGTCAGTGTGGAGATGGAGATAATTGATCGGAGCTTAATCCAGGATAGAATGTGTCTGGTGGAGTTGCAATTTATTGCGGGGGAGACTGAGGGACTGGTAAGGAGACTGTCAGAGAAGTCAAGTCTGAGGAAATGAATGTGAAGGCATGGAAACGGATTTTGATGGGAAAGGTAGGGTTGGAAATGGGTAATGCTTTGGATGTAGAAATAAAAGATCTTGGGAGTGGATAGGATATGGGATTTGAAACTCAACTCTGGACCAAACTGAAAGCGATAAAGAACGGAAGAAGACTGGGATAGCAATTGGTAGAATAATAAATTCTATATGAAACTTGGATGCACTGTACTGCAACCAGAAGAACAAACCTTGTTGGGGTAACCTCGGGCGGTGGCGCAATATAGGCGGTATTGGATCGGCTGCCGTTTCACACAGTGCCTGATGTACAGTTCCGTTACCATCAAAGGAACTGAATATCAGGCACTGTGTGTAACGGGTGCTGATCTGATACCGTCTGTTTTGTATCACCACCTGAGATGAATTTCTACCCCAATGTGTATTATCAACTCACATAATTAACACGAAGAAACACAGCATAAAGCCTATTTTTAGTGTCAAAAGGTTTGGAATTAGAACCTATCAATAAAACTTCATTGGATACTATTTTCTATTCTGGTTTCTGCACTAGAAGGGGCTAAATCTCTATGTTCTCCTCTGCTGGAACCTAGCAGCTTTGTTATCAGTGCATACTTTATGTACATAATCTATGTAAATAACACAGACAAATTGCTAGCATCTAGTTCATTGAGTTACAGATGCCTTATGTTACACACGAAAGGACTGGATTTTCGTCTTTTATGGTTTTGGGGTGTGAGTGGCGGTGGAGCCGTCCTGATACCGCCTGGGGAAAGTTTGCGCCCTCGTCTGAAAGTTTCTGCAAAAAAAGAGGTTCAATGATCGGGGGCATAAAATCAGGCGTTACACAAGGAAGATTTTGCGCCTCAGCCAAAAATCGCGGCGATAAAAAGTTTAATAATTCATGCATGCACAGACGCTTTTCAGTTTTCCCGGGTGCAGACAGTTCTTCAGGGCACAGCGGTTTCCTTCGCGCATGTGCAGATGACTCGGCCCACTTCCAACACAGCGGGAGAGATGGCGCAGCAAGAGGGCAGGCAGCATGCATGGCAATTCTCTCCAGCGGCTGCTGCGACCTTAGTGCAGGCCATAGAGAGGTGGCCTGCACTCCATCTGGTTGATGGAAGGAGGCCCGTACCCAGCACCTTTAGGAGAATTTGGAGGGAGATAGCCCAGGAGGTGTCAGCGGCAGACACGGTGGCCAGAACTGGCACACAATGCCGCAAGAAGTTCAACGACCTCATGAGGGTCGTCAGGATGAGTACCCTTCACATTTGTGTAGGCATGCCATGCTTGCAAGATCACTGTCTCACACAATGTCTTTGATGCAGCTGGTCCTTCTCAATGTGTTACAGGCCATGGTGTGGGCTGTTGAATCCAGCAGAAAGCTGGAGGCTCACTTCTCCAGCCATACCCTCTGCATTCAGGATGCACATACCCTCTTGTCCCCTAATTATTATCAACCTTCCTCGAAGTCCACTCCCACTGATGATATGCATTATCCAAACATCACCCTGAGCCGCTATGCTACCTGGCTCTCATCTCCTCCCAGTCTCTGAAAAACCTCAGTAAACAACCACACAGATTGATCTGAACACATTTGCACATCCACACAGTGGCAGCTATTGAATTATGGAAGGCACATGTGGCACAAGAGGAAGTGGACCCTTACTGAACCCTCTTCTTGCTTTTATTGCAGGCCAAGCTTTCCCATAATAGAAGGGAACCAGACAGCCGGAACTGCTGGAGCTAACAGAAATTGAGCAGTCAGTGTTGGCCCTCATGGGCATCCCAGTTCACACAGTGGCCGGGGGCGATGCCGAGCCCCCTTCGGGTAGCGACGGTATATGAATGGCACTTGCGACTGATGTGACTTCCTTGACCCCCTAATCTCAAGTGGCCCAGCCCCTTTACATATACATGTTCAATGCCACCTTTCTATTTGATATGTCCTTACTATACCGTATAAATGCACACGAGGCCCATATTTGAGAGAAGATCACTCTGTGACCAGTTACCTTTATTACCAAGACCTCAAGAGACTGAAGGTGGGTGGAGCTTCCCCTTTTATACCGGAAAGTCCAGGTTAGGAGTGTTTCCCACAAGTTCACCCCCTGTGGTCAATGTTCTCAAGGTGTACAACTTAGGTCAGCTTATACATGGGTTACAATGATAGTTGAATACATGACATCACCTCCCTCCCAAAGTCTTATTGGGATCACAGGTTCAGTCTATCTGGTGGTTTACGTTCCCTTGTAGAGCGCCTGAGTTGGGGCTCCGGTTGTTGGGTGCTGGCCTGAATGTCTGCTGTTTGCGGTGCCCACAGTGACTGGTCTCTCCTCAACTTGGTTCCGGTGTTTGGTCACCTGTGGAGGAGTAAACTCTACATCGTGTTCTTCCTCTGCTTCTTCTCTGGGGTTGCTCAACCTCCTTTTAGTTTGTTCCACGTGTTTGCGGCAGATTTGTCCATTGGTAAGTTTAACTACCAAAACCCGATTCCCCTCTTTGGCAATCACAGTGCCTGCAATCCATTTGGGCCCTGCAGCATAATTAAGGACAAAAACAGGGTCATTGACATCAATACATCGCGCCCTCGCATTCCTGTCATGGTAGTCACATTGTGACTGACACCTGCTCTCAATAATTTCTTTCATAGTAGGGTGTATAAGGAATAACCTGGTTTTGAGCGTCCTTTTCATTAGCAGCTCTGCGGGTGGAACCCCTGTGAGCGAGTGTGGTTGGGATCTATTGGCCAACAGGAGGCGTGATAAGCGGCTTTGTAGGGAACCCCCTTGGATTCTGAGCATCCCCTGTTTGATTATCTGCACTGCTCGTTCCGCCTGGCCGTTTGAGGCCGGCTTGAACAGTGCCATTCTGACATGGCTGATTCCATTGCCTGCCATGAAATCCTGGAATTCAGTGCTTGTGAAGCACGGGCCATTGTCACTGACCAAGACGTCCAGTACACAATGGGCGGCGAACATTGCCCGTAGACTTTCTACCGTGGCAGAGAATGTGCTTGAATTTAAAATGGCACACTCAATCCATTTGGAGTAGGTGTCTACTACAACCAAAAACATTTTTCCCATGAAAGGACCTGCGTAGTCCACATGGATGCGTGACCATGGCTTGGCGGACCAGGACCAAGGGCTAAAGGGGGCTTCCCTGGGTGCGTTGCCCAGCTGAGCACATGTGTTGCACCTGTGAACACAAAGTTCAGGTCTGCATCAATCCCTGGCCACCAAACATGTAACCTGGCAATTGCCTTCATCATGACAATGCCCAGGTGCTCATTGTCAAGTTCTCTGATAAACACCTCTCTGCCCCTCTGGGGCATGACTACTCGGTTGCCCCACAGTAGGCAATCAGCCTGAATCGAGAGTTCATCCTTGCGCCTATGAAACGGTTTAAACTCCTCAGGGCATGCCTCGTACGTGGCTGCCCAGTCCCCATTCAGGACAAATTTCTTAACTAAAGACAGTAGTGGGTCTTTATTTGTCCAGACTTTAATCTGACGGGCTGTCACAGGTGAGCCTTCACTTTCGAAAGCTTCAACGGCCATGACCATCTCAGCATCATGCTCAGTTGCCCCCTCAGTGGTGGCTACTGGGAGCCTGCTGAGTGCATCGGCACAATTTTCAGTGTCCGGTCTGTGCCGAATTGTGTAGTCATAGGCGGCTAACGTAAGTGCCCACCTCTGTATGCGGGCCGATGCATTCGCATTTATGGCCTTGTTGTCGGCCAAAAGGGACTTTAGGGGTTTGTGATCTGTCTCGAGCTCAAATTTCCTGCCAAACAGTACTGGTACATTTTTTTTTACTGCATATACACATGCTAGCGCTTCCTTTTCTACCATCCCGTAGCCCCTTTCTGCCTGGGACAGACTTCTGGAGGCATAAGCTACCGGCTGTAACTGACCATTGGCATTCACATGCTGCAACACACACCCGACCCAATAGGACGATGCATCGCATATTAAAACTAGTTTCTTACACGGGTCATATAACGCTAACAGTTTGTTGGAACATAACAAATTGCGTGCTCTATCAAAAGCCCTTTCCTAGCTGTCCCCCCAGACCCAATCGCGACCTTTGCGTAGGAGCACGTGTAGTGGCTCTAACAGTGTGCTCAATTTAGGAAGAAAGTTGCCAAAATAGTTCAGGAGCCCCAGGAACGAATGCAGCTCCGTCATGTTACAGGGTCTGGGTGCTCTCTGGATTGCTTCCGTTTTGGATGCAGTAGGTCTGATCCCGTCTGCTGCTACCCTCCTCTCCAGGAATTCTACCTCTCGAGCTAAGAAGACGCACTTTGCGTTTTTCAGTCGCAGCCCTACCCGGTCCAGTCTGCGCAGCACCTCCTCCAGGTTGTGGAGGTGTTTTTCAGTATCGCGACCCATGATGAAAAACCACCGTCCTTGGAATCGACTTAGGAGGCTTTCCATATTTCGCTGAAAGATCGCGGCGGTCGAATGAATCCCGAACGGACATCTGTTATACTCAAACAACCCCTTGTGTGTCATGATGGTGGTCAGCTTCTTCGACTCGCTCGCTAGCTCCTGGGTCATGTAAGCTGAGGTCAGGTCCAATTTTGAAAAAAAGTTTGCCACCGGATAGCGTCGCAAAGAGGTCTTCCGCTCTCGGTAGCGGGTACTGGTCTTGGAGTGATACCCGATTGATGGTGGCTTTGTAATCGCCACATATCCTGACCGACCCATCCGCCTTGAGCACCGGCACGATTGGGCTCACCCAGTCACTGAATTCGACTGGCGAGATGATGCCTTCCCTCAGCAGGCGGTCCAATTCACCTTCTATTTTTTCACGCATCACGTACGGCACTGCTCTGACCTCGTGGTATACTGACCTGGCGTCCGGGTTTATGTGAATCACTACCTTGGTCCGCATGAAAGTGCCGATGCCGGGTTGAAATAATGAGTCAAATTTGTCCAGGACCTGTGAGCATGATACTCGCTCCACAGAGAAATTGCATTGACATTGTCCCATTTCCAGTTCATGACAGCAAGCCACCTCCTCCCCAGTAGTGCGGGACCGTCCCCCGGGACAATCCAGAGTGGCAACCTGTTCTCCGAATCTTTGTGGGTCACGACTACCGTGGCGCTGCCTAGCACCGGAAAGATCTCCTTTGTATATGTCCGTAGCAGTGCGTCAATCGGCAATAATTTTGGCCTCTTGGCCTTGGACACCCACAACCTTTCGAACTGTTTGATACTCATCAGGGACTGGCTGGCCCCGTGTCTAGCTCAATTAATACTGGGATGCCATTGAGAAGCACTTTCATCATTATCGGTGGCGTCCTAGTATATGAACTGTATATGTGCTCCACATGAACTCGCTGAACTTCAGCTTCCAGCTATTTCCCCCAGTATTCATTTGGCCTCGTAGGGCTTACATCGGGCCCGTCTTCCTCGTACATCAACCTGGCTGTAGGCTTCCTGCACATACACGCCAAATGACCGCTGACGTTGTAGTTTCTGCAGGTATATTGCTGATAACTGCAAGCTCTGGCTGGGTGTTTGCCTCCACACCTCCAGCATGAGCTTAAGGTCCCATTGTTGGAAACAAAAGGTCCATTGCCAATCGATCGCCTCTGACTGTCTCTGTAACTGTCCTTAAGCGCACCATTAACAGGTGTTGATGGCCCCATTACTGGCCGCATTGTCCATTGCGATGGCATGAATCGCCGTTCAGCTAGCCATTGTCTCTGTTGAATTCCCCCTTTGGGTTCAACTGCATGTTGGGGCATGTCCGCTTGCCCTTGTCTGCCTAGAGAACTGTGTGCAGCGTTAACAATCTTGACTCCCTGGTCGTTTGCCGCATTTGAGCCAAGATTTTTGCATAAATCATTCTGGTCTCTTCCTCCCATGAGATAATTGTCTGGGCTATCAGAGCCACTGCTTCCAAGGTCAAGTCTTTGGTCTCAATCGGTTTCCTGAAAACCGCAGCGTGCCCGATGCCCTCAATAAAAAAAGTCTCGCAGCATCGTCGCTCTGCATGCATCTGGGAACTTACATAGCCTTGCCAGTCGCCGGAGGTCTGCCATGAAATCTGGAACGCTTTGTACTTATCGCGGCCAGTGTGTGTAAAACCGATGTCTCGCCATGTGCATGCTGCTCGCTGGTTTAAGGTGTTCCCTGATCAACTTACTGAGCTCTTCGAACCTCTTGTCCGCCGGCTTCTCTGGCGCTAGAAGGTCCTTCACCAGGGAGCACATTCTGGATCCACAAACCGTCAGGAGATGAGCCCTGCTTTTGCCGGCCGAATCCTGTCCCAATCATTCCTTAGTGACAAAACCTTGCTGTAGTCTCTCAATAAAGTCGTCCCAATCATCACCAACACAGTACCTCTCTTCTGTGCTGCTAGTGGCCATGCTCGCGTGGTTCAAATCCCAGTTTCTCGTTGCCAATGATATCTCCTTACTATACAGTATAAATGCACATGAGGCCCAGACTTGAGAGAAGGTCACTCTATGACCAGTTACCTTTATTACCAATACCTCAAGAGACTGAAGGTGGGTAGAGCTTCCCCTTTTCTACCGGAAAGTCCAGGTTAGGAGTGTCTCCCACAAGTTCGCCCCCTGTGGTCAATGTTCTCAAGGTGTACAACTTAGGTCAGCTTATACATGGGTTACAATGATAGTTGAATACATGACAATATTATCACCCTTCCCCCTCCTCTGTTGCCAACTCTGTTGTTTTGTGCTTACAAATGACCAGTCAGAAGCACGTCAGCCTTCCTGTGAGTCATTGACATCTGGTCACAGCGTAGATGATGAGGGAGGGCACGATAGTCTGCTGCATGAACGTCAGAACCCACCAGTCGCACTATGTGGGGACACAACGTCGGGAGCCGAAGGCGACTTCGAGGAGTTTGAGGACACCGAGGTTCCTGGCCCCAATGGCTGACAGCAACACCGAGCGGGAGAGGAAACTCAGAGACCAGTCCCCAGAGGGTGAGTCGGACCAGTAGTCCTGCTCAAGAACAGGCAGATGTGGACCTGGACTTGGTGGCAGTGTTCAGGGAGAACACGGAAATGCACCGCGAGTTCATGGGTGCATTGGCTAGGGTCCCGCAGAGCATAGATGTACTTGCTGCAAGTATGGCGGAGGCCGCCTCATGCATTGTCCGTCCATCTGAGGACTCCAGTGAGCCCATCCTTGGTCGCACACAGAGGCAGATGGGCTCCGGCAGTGAAGCGACAGTGGCGTTTCAGAGTGTGTGGCGCGTGCCATGGGTGATGTTGCAACAACGATCGCATCGCAGGCACAAGCTACGCTGCAGCTTGGTGATGTCATGCGATCACTGACTGCCGCCATTCTTTCTGTCTTCCCCACTGTCCAATGGGGAAGTGATGGTGCTGAAACACGCCAGCAAGTTGTAGTGACACATCGTGCTCTGGATGCTGAGTCCCAGCCCCGTGTGAGTGACATTGGTTCCCAGGAAATGGAAGGTACTGTCCTTCCTCAACATGACAGCATTCCGGCTCCCACCACTGACTCTGACCCTCCCACCATGCACCTTACATGGTCCACATCTGAGCCATCAGAGATTGCTGCTGCTGATGCTGAGGTGCAGCAGTCCGCAGCTGGGCCTTCCAGGTCCAGAGCTGGTCCAGGGCGTTGTCCAGGTGCACTGTCTGGCCCACCAACACAGCAGCCCTCAAGTAGCCTTGCTGTAGGCACTGAGGACTCATTGAGATGGAGCAGCAGGTGTGGGAGAGGGGTGAATAGAAGGGGGGAAAAGCTCAGGGCAAGTCCCATTAAGGAGTGGGACAACTTTGTTGAGAAGCCCTGCTTTATTATTATGACGCAAGTAAATAGTTGAGTTGAAGTAATCCACTTCATTGTTCTTAAGTGCCTTGCAGCAGAACACTGTTAATTGCATGGTTTTGTTTTGTTGAGGGTGAACTGTTTGTTGTTTTTTTGGAGTAAATTGTCTCTTTGATTGTTTACCATTGGTTTCGTGTGTGTCATTCCAAAGTTCACCAGATATGTGCCTTTATGGTGGCTGTCATGTATCCTTACATTATTATATATAACTGTATCCTAACATGCTATACATGACTGTAATAAGATATGATCTGTAACCACCAGCATACCTTAACACCAGGGGTGCACTTGCAGGAGACATTGGGATACCTGCCCGTGACAGGTATATAAGGACAGGTCTCAGGCAAGTGCAGCATTCCAGAGCTGTGAAATAAAGGTGCAGGTCCAGAGTGACCTTGACTTCACTACATGCCTCGTGTGAATCTGGACTGAGGGGATAGGACTTTACAGTGGCACATCGCATTGGCAGTATTAGCTGCATCCCTCAGCTTCCTCCATTCAAGCAATTATGAGCTGGCGACATGCGACTCTTGGTCCGGCAGCATCTCCACGTGACCTCCCCCGTGGATACGGTGGCTGTCCAATCTGCGCATCACCAGGCCCCTCTGCGTCGTCCTCCTCCTCCTGAGGTAGGGCTGCAATCCCCACTGGCAATGCCTGGCCCCTCATGGTGACCAAGTTGTGTAGCATGCACCACACCACAATGTTGAGGGGAGTATTGAAGGCTGGCTCCAGAACGGTCCAGGCATTGGAATCACTGCTTGAGCACCGCAATTGTCTGTTCACTGATGTTGCGGGTGGCTGAATGGCTCTCATTGTAGCGCTACTCCGCTTCTGTGGTGGGGTTGCCGAGGGGGATCATGAGGCAGGTGGTGAGGCCGTATCCTTTGACACCGAACAGCCAGCCTTGCCCTTTCCTTTGTCGCAGAAACATTTGTGAGACACTGCTCTCACCCACGATGAAAGCATCATGTGTGCTCCCTGGATAGCGGGTATTCATTGCAAGGATGAGCTGTGCACCAGCTGCACGTTTAGGGAGAAGTATCCCTTTTGGTTTCAGAATACTTCTGCCTTGTAGAATGTGCTCGCAAGGCAACGTGTGGACAGTCAATGGCTCCTTGAGCCCTTGGGAAGCCCACAATTCTGCCAAACCCACATGCCCACTCATTCTGGCTGTCCCTACTCATTGGGAACTTTATAAAGTCCATTCTGCGGGCGTACAGAGCCTTTGTGATGTGGCGAATGCAGCGATGTGCAGCGTATTGAGAGATGCTGCATATGTCCCCTGCTGCTGCCTGGAAGGAATCAGAGGCATAGAAGGCTCGCGCCACAGTCAACTTCACTGCAACGGGCTGCGCAGTCCTGTTGGCACTGGAAGGCTGCACGTCTGCCTGTAGGAGATGGCGTATCTCTGTCAGCATTTCCTTTCAGAAGTGCAGCCTTCTCACACACAGCTCCTCAGAGAGCTGGAGATATGAGCGTTGATGCCTGCAAACCTGTGGGGGGTAAGAGCTCCTCCCCAGACATCTTCAGCCTCTCCTCATCCATGGGCCGACATGGCCAAGAGCCATTCTTCTATCCTGACGCCGCATAGCAATTGCATGGAGCATGATATGCTGGCGAACTAGTAATGACCCCATTAAATTATCTCACTGAAGTTGTAAGGACACTGTAGTGGCAGATAAAACTGCCCCTTTCAAGGCAGAACTTCATGCAGAGTGTTGTGCGCAACCATTGCAGTCAATGTGACCTGCGATTCGGATCCTACTCCCTCAATTTAAATATGCTGCAAATACCGCCTGCTGCACCTTGGGAACGCCTCGTTTTTCAGGCGTTTCCTGGTGCGGGCGTATAATGCGGCATTGGGGCCTAATTTTGCATCCGGGGCACTTGCGGAACATTGCACGATGATTAACGTCAAGATTTCAGTGAAACTGGAGGTGGGGTGGTAAGCTTTTGTGCCGTCGCAAACCATGAGCCGGATTTGCTGACCGGGTAGTAAAAGCTGGATACCCGCCGTAACTCCTGGAAACGTCCTTTACTGCTCCTCTGGGGCACTACCAGACGCACAAGGGAGCCGAAGATCCAGCCCTAACTGTGCTCCAGAATCATTACATTGGGAACATTATCAATGGCAACCATAGCACTACCTAATGGGGTATGGGACTCTGTCCATACATCAAGCAACTATGACTGTTCCTGACAAGAGTAGAAGATCTGACAAACATCAACGACACTGGAGCAGCTGATTTATGATGCATGTGAACTCCTAATTACAATTGCACCAAAACAAAATTTACAAACTTACAGAAAGTAGAGTAAGTGTGATAAAAGTCCTGTTACATTGAAGCTGAAAGATAAGTCCACTGGAATGAACTAGCTGAACTCATTGATCAGTGCTGGCTTCAGACTGTCCACAGTAAATGGGTTCCACAAACATCATTACATCGGATTACAAGGCGTGCAGGTAGAGGAGAAGTGGGTGACCACCAGACGTAGTAAGTGTGCTCGGCAGGTAGCGCAGGAGTCCCCCGCCATGAGTCCATCTCGCTTTCAAACCAATATTCACTTCTGAGTATCGGCAAGGACGATGGTGCCTCTGGGGAGTGCAGCCAGAGCCAATTCCAAGGCACTACGGGTGGCTCAGCTGCACAAGGAGGGGGGGGCGAAAAACAAAAGAGCCCTAGTGATAGGGGATTCTATAGTTAGGGGAACAGACAGGCGTTTCTGCTGCCGTAGGCGTGACTCGCGAAGGCTTTTGTGCCTCCCTGGTGCCAGGGTCAAGGATGTCACAGAGCGGACGCAGGGCATCCTGGAGGGCGGGAGGGAGGGTAAACAGCAAGAGGTCGTGGTCCATATTGGGACCAACGACATAGGTAAAATAAGGGATGAGGTCCTACAGGAAGAATTCAGGGAGCTAGGAAAAAAATTAAAGGATAGGACCTCAAAGGTAGTAATCTCCGGGTTACTACTGGTGCCACGTGCTAATGAGTATAAGAATAGAAGGATAGAGAGGATGAACATGTTGCTGGAAAGTTGGTGTAGGAGGGAGGGCTTTAAATTCTTGAGGCATTGGGACTGCTTCTGGGGGAGATGGGACCTGTACAAAGCGGACGGGTTGCACCTCAACAGCGCCGGGACCAATATCCTCACGGGGAGTTTTGTTAGTGCTGTTGGGGAGAGTTTAAATTAGCTTGGCAGGGGGATGGGAACCTGAGAACGAATTCAAAAGGAAAGCAAGTAAAGCTGAAATTGGATAGCAAGAATCTAGAAAGCGAATCTGTAAGACAGAGGAAACAGGGTTTAGTATGTAATAAGCAAGGAGGTCTTCCTGTGCTGAATGGTATATATTTTAATGCAAGGAGTATACTGAATAAGGCGGATGAGCTCAGAGCACAGGTATACACTTGGGAGTATGACATTATAGCCATTACAGAAACATGGCTGAAAGAGGGGCAGGTTTGGCAGATCAATATTCCTGACTACAGGATTTTTTGACAAGATAGAGAGGGGGTGTAAAAAGGGAGGGGGGGTTGCGGTACTGATTAAAGAAACTATTACAGCGGTGAGGAGGGATTATATGTTATAGGGATCATCAAATGAGGCCATATGGGTCGAATTGAAAAATAAGAATGGGGCAATCACACTGCTGGGCGTGTATTATAGATCCCCAAACAGTGGGAGGGAGATAGAGGAGCAAATATGTAGGCAAATTGCTGTGAAGTCCAAAAACCATAGGGTAGTAATAGTAGAGGATTTTAACTATTGTGAAGGGTATAGAGGGTGTGGAATTCTTGAAATGCATTCAAGAGAACCTTTTTAGTCAGTATGCAGCAAGCTCAACACGAGAGGTAACGGTCTTAGATTTAGTTTTGGGGAAGGAAGCTGGGCAGTTTGAAAGGGTATTAGTGGGAGAGCACTTGGGTGCCAGTGACCATAATTCAGTCAGATTCAAGTTGGTTATGGATAAGGACAAGAATAGGCCTGGAATAAAAGTTCTGAATTGGGGAAAAACTAATTTTGCTAAGTTAAGGAGTGATTTGGCCATGGTGGACTGGAAACAGCTACTTGTGGGTAAATCAGTGTCGGAACAGTGGGAGGCATTTAAGGAGGAGATCCAGAAGGCTCAGGCCAAACATGTGCCCTTAAAGAAAAAGGCTGGGCAAAATAATTCTAGAGCCCCTTGGATGTCTAGGGACTTACAGGGGAGAATTAAGAAAAAAAGGGGCGCTTATGTCATATATCAATGGTTAAATACTATAGAATCTTTAGAGGAATATCGAAAGTTAAGAGGAAAAGTTAAAAAGGATATTAGGAATGCTAAGAGAGAGCACGAGAAATTCTTGGCCAATAAAATTAAGGAAAACCCAAAGATGTTCTATAAATATATTAAGAGTAAGAGGGTAACTAAAGAAAGGATAGGGCCTATTAGAGACCATGAGGGTAATCTTTGTGTGGAGGCGGAAGATGTTGGTAAGGTTCTTAACGAATACTTTGCATCTGTTTTCACAAAGGAAAGGGGCAATGCAGATACTGCTATCGAGGAAGAGTGTGATATTCTGGATTAAATAAATATAGTGAGAGAGGAAGTATTAAGGGGTTTAGCAGCTTTGAAAGTAGATAAGTCCCCAGGCCCGGATGAAATGCATCCCAGGCTGTTGAGCGAAGTAAAAGAGGAAATAGCAGAGGCCTTGACAATCATTTTCCAGTCCTCTTTGGATCTGGACATGGTGCCAGAGGATTGGAGGACTGCTAATGTAGTACCCTTGTTTAAGAAGGGAGACAGGGATAGGCCGAGTAATTACAGGCCTGTCAGTCTAACCTCAGTTGTGGGAAAACTATTGGAAAAAATCCTGAAAGACAGGATAAATCTGCATTTGGAAAGGCAAGGATTAATTAGGGACAGTCAGCATGGATTTGTTAAGGGAAGATCGTGTCTGACTAACCTGATTTAATTTTTTGAGAAGGTAACCAAGAGGGTCGATGAAGGTAGTGCGTACGATGTAGTATATATGGACTTTAGCAAAGCTTTTGATAAGGTCCCACATGGCAGACTGGTCATGAAGGTTAAAGCCCATGGGATCCAGGGCAAAGTGTCAAGTTGGATCCAAAATTGGCTTGGAGGTAGGAAGCAAAGGGTAATGATTGATGGATGTTTTTGTGACTGGAAGGATGTTTCCAGTGGGGTTCCGCAGGACTCAGTATTGGGTCCCTTGCTTTTTATGGTATATATCAACGATTTAGATTTGAATATAGGGAATATGATTAAGAAGTTTGCAGATGACACTAAAATTGGCTGTGTTGTTAATAATGAAGAGGAAAGTCATGGGCTTCAGGAGGATATCAATCTACTGGTTAGGTGGGCAGAGCAGTGGCAAATGGAATTTAATTCAGAGAAGTGTGAGGCGATACACTTTGGGAGGGCTAATAAGGAAAGGGTATACACATTAAGCAGTAGGCCACTTAATAGTGTAGATGAACAAAGGGACCTTTGAGTGTTTGTCCACAGATCCCTGAAAGTAGCAGGCCAGGTGGATAAGGTGGTGAAGAAGGCATACGGAATGCTTGCCTTTATTGGCTGAGGCATAGAGTATAAGAGCAAAGAGGTTATGCTTAAATTGTATAATACTTTGGTTGGCCACAGCTGGGGTATTGCGTGCAGTTCTGGTCACCGTATTATAGGAAGGACGTGATTGCACTAGAGAGGGTGCAGAGGAGATTTACTAGGATGCTGCCTGGAATGGAGAATCTTAGTTATGAGGACAGATTGGATAGGCTGGGTTTGTTCTCATTGGAACAGAGGAGGTTGAGGTGTACAAAATATTGAGGGGCCTGGACATAGTGGATAGTAAAGGTCTATTTTCATTGGTGGGGGGGTCTATTATGAGGGGGCATAGTTTTAAGGTGGTTGGTGGAAGGTTTAGAGGGGATTTGACGGGGGGCTTCTTTACGCAGAGGGTTGTGGGGAAATGGAACTCGCTGCCTGGAAGAGTGGTGGATGCAGAAACCCTCACCACTTTTAAGAGATGATTGGATGGGCAGTTGAATTGCAGCAACCTGCAGGGTTATGGACCTAGAGCTGGTAATTGAGATTAGACTAGATGACCTTTTGTTGGGCGGAGCAGATATAATAGTAAGTTCTGCAGGGAATAGAATACGGCCAGGGTGACCTCCTGAACTAGTTTCGATCGCCTGGATGGGTCGGAGAGGAATTTTCCCAGATTTTTTCTCCCTAAATTGGCCTGGGTTTTTATCTAATTTTTGCCCCTCCTAGGAGATCACATGGCTCCGGTTGGGGTGGAGTGTAGAATGTTTTCGTATAAGGGATGTCGCAGTTGTGGTGAGGCGGATTGGTTGGGCGTGTTATGTATACGCATTCTATTTGTAGCCACCAGATGGCATCATTGTTGGAGGCCACTGAGCAGTACGCACATGGTGCTGCTCAGTGGCCTCCAACAATGACTCCATCTGGTGCTGCTCAGGAATAAAAGGCCAGCCATTTTGAGAGTCAGGCAATTTGGGCCAGAATAAAGCATCACCAAGGTTGTACCTTGCTTAGTTAAACAGTACGCAGTTTGAACCTTTATTGCATGCATAACATTTGGCGACGGGAATACAAGAGTGACAGTACAACATAATTCTAAAGGGACAAAGTGTGTTAAAAAACAAGTCTCAAGGCTCTGTGTCTCAATGCGAGGAGCATTCATAATAAGGTGGATGAATTAACTGCGCAGATAGCTGTTAAAGGATATGATGTAATTGGGATTACAGAGACGTGGCTCGAGGGTGACCAAGGCTGGGAACTCAACATCCAGGGGTATTCAGTATTCAGGAAGGATAGACAGAAAGGAAAAGGAGGTGGGGTAGCATTGCTGGTTAAAGAGGAGATTAACGCAATAGTAAGGAAGGACATTAGCTTGGATGATGTGGAATCTGTATGGGTAGAGCTGTGGAACACCAAAGGGCAGAGAACGTGAGTGGGAGTTGTGTACAGACCAACAAATAGTCGTCGTGAGGTTGGGGATGACATCAAACAGGAAATTAGGGATGCGGGCAATAAAGGTACAGCAGTTATCATGGGTGACTTTTATCTGCATATAGATTGGGCTTACCAAACTGGTAGCAATACAGTGGAGGAGGATTTCCTGGAGTGTACAAGGGATGGTTTTCTAGACCAATATGTCGAGGAACCTACTAGAGAGCTGGCCATCCTAGACTGGGTGTTGTGTAATGAGAGAGGATTAATTAGCAATCTTGTTGTGCGAGGTCCCTTGGGGAAGAGCGACCATAATATGGTAGAATTGGTTATTAAGCTGGAGAGTGACATAGTTAATTCAGAGACAAGGGTCCTGAACTTAAGGAAAGGTAACTTCGATGATATGAGATGTGAATTGGCTAGAATAGACTAGCGAAAGATACTTAAAGGGTCGACGGTGGATAAGCAATGGCAAACATTTAAAGATCACATGGATGAACTTCAACAATTGTACATCCCAGTCTGGCGTAAATATAAAACGGGGAAGGTGGCTCAACCGTGGCTAACAAGACAAATTAGGGATAGTGTTAAAACAAAGGAAGAGGCATATAAATTGGCTCGAAAAAGCAGCAAATCTGAGGACCGGGTGAAATTTAGTATTCAGCAGAGGAGGACAAAGGGTTTAATTAGGAGGGGGAAAATAGAGTATGAGAGGAAGCTTGCAGGGAATATAAAAACTAACTGCAAAAGCTTCTATAGATATGTGAAGAGAAAAAGATTAGTGAAGACAAATGTAGGTCACTTGCAGTCAGAATCAGGTGAATCTATAATGAGGAACAAAGAAATGGCAGACCAATTGAACAAATACTTTGGTTCTGTCTTCACTAAGGAAGATACAAAAACCTTCAGGAAATACTAGGAGACCGAGGGTCCAATGAAAAGGAGGAACTGAAGGAGTCCTTATTAATCAGGAAATTGTGTTAGGGAAATTAATGGGATTGAAGGACGATAAATCCCCAGGACCTGATAGTCTGCATCCCAGGGTACTTAAGGAAGTGGCCCTAGAAATAGTGGATGCATTGGTGGTCATTTTCCAACATTCTATAGAGTCTGGATCAGTTCCTATGGATTGGAGGGTAGCTAATGTAACCCCAGTTTTTGAAAAAGGAGGGGGAGAGAAATACGGTAATTATTGACCTGATAGCCTGACATCGGTAGCAGGGAAAATGTTGGAATCAATTATTAAAGATATAATAGAAGTGCATTTGAAAAGCAGTGACAGGATCGGTCCAAGTCAGCATGGATTTATGAAAGGGAAATCATGCTTGACAAATCTTCTCGAATTTTTTGAGGATATAACTAGTAGAGTGGACAAGTGAGAACCAGTGGATGTGATGTATTAGGAATAAACGGGTCCTTTTCAGAATGGCAGGCAGTGACTAGTGGGGTACCGCAAGGTTCAGTGCTGGGATCCCAGCTATTTACAACATACATTAATGATTTAGACGAAGGAATTGAATGTAATATCTCCAAGTTTGCAGATGACACTAAGCTGGGTGGCAGTGTGAGCTGTGAGGAGGATGCTAAGATGCTGCAGGGTGACTTGGACAGGTTAGGTGAGTGGGCAAATGCATGGCAGATGCAGTATAATGTGGATAAATGTGAGGTTATCCACTTTAGTGGCAAAAACAAGAAGGCAGAATATTATCTGAATGGTGACAGATTAGGAAAAGGGGAGGTGCAACGAGACCTGGGTGTCATGATACATCAGTCATTGAAAGTCGGCATGCAGGTACAGCAGGCGGTGAAGAAGGCAAATGGCATGTTGGCCTTCATAGGAGAGGATTTGAATATAGGAGCAGGGAGGTCTTGCTGCAGTTGTACAGGGCTGGGTGAGGCCACACCTTGAATATTGTGTACAGTTTTGGTCTCCTAATCTGAGGAAGGACATTCTTGCTATTGAAGGAGTGCAGCGAAGGTTCACCAGACTGATTCCCGGGATGGCAGGACTAACATATGAAGAAAGATTGGATCGACTAGGCTTATATTCACTGGAATTTGGAAGAATGAGAGGTGATCTCATAGAAACATATAACATTCTGACGGGATTGGACAGGTTAGATGCAGGAAGAATGTTCCTGAAGTTGGGGAAGTCCAGAACCAGGGATCACAGTCTAAGGATAAGGGGTAAGCCATTTAGGACCGAAATGAGGAGAAACTTCTTCACTCAGAGAATTGTGAACCTGTGGAATTCTCTACCACAGAAAGTTGTTGAGGCCTGTTCGTTAGATATATTCAAAAGAGAGTTAGATGTGGCCCTTACGACTAAAGGGATCAAAGGATATGGAGAGAAAGCAGGAATGAGGTACTGAAGTTGCATGATCAGCCATGATCATATTGAATGGTGGTGCAGGCTTGAAGGCCGAATAGCCTACTCCTGCACCTATTTTCTTTGTTTATATGTTACTATGTTTGCAAAATGAGCATGATTGGATTTTTAGAGCGATTCGTGGAGGGAGAAGATCGGGCAGACTTTGTGAGACGTTTTGAACCAGTACTTCGTGGCCAACAAAATGAAGGGGGTCGACGATGCAGATTGGCACCGGGCCGTGTTCCTCACTGTGTGCGGTTCAAAGATCTACGGTCTGATAGAGAAGCTACTCATGCCTGATGATCCAACAGAGAAAACGTACGAGGAGTTGTGTACATTGGTACGGGAGCACCTCAAGCCAGACAACGGCATCATCATCTCGAGATACAGGTTTTATACACACGTTCGATCGGAGGGCCAGAGCGCGGCGGAATTCGTTGCCGACCTGAGACGTCTAGCGGGACCGTGCAAGTTCGGGACGGTGTTGGCAGACATGCTGCGGGACTTCTTCATTATCAGTATCAACCACGAGGTGATCCTGTGCGAACTTCTGGTGGTGGAGGAGTTGGATTTAAAAAGTGCCATCCAGATCGTTCAATCACGTATGACGACGGACAGGAGTCTAAAGCAAATCGCGGTGAAGAACCGAAGCTCGGCAAGTACTGTAAATGCGATTGATTTGCCGTTCGGCAGAGCGGCACATGGCAGGGCCTATCCGGCTGCGTTTGTGAAACCTGTGGCTGCCCAAAGTCCACCAGCGGGAATGTATCCGACTTCTCCGTGTTGGCGTTGTGTGGGAAATCATTGGCACCAGCAGATCCGATTTAAGCAATATAGTTTCAGATGAGCAAACGAGCTGCGACACACCACGTGGAGGATGAGAGTCAGACTAGCGCGGATCTGGATACGCAATCCGAGATGCCAGAAGAGGAAATGTATGGACTGTACTCTTTCATAACCACGAGTAAACCAATTTTGATTAACGTGAAGTTTAACAGGATAACGGTATCGCTAGAACTGGACACAGGGGCGAGTCAATCGATCATGAATGAGAGGGCATTTAATAAGCTGTGGGATACTAAGACTGTGAGGCCCAGGCTGAGCCCTGTTAACGCCAATCTGCGCACGTACACCAAAGAACTGTTAAAGGTGATTGGCAGTGCACAAATTAATGTGTCGTATAATGGTGCGGTTCATGAGTTACCGCTGTGGATTGTTCCAGGCAATGGCCCAATGCTGCTCGGCAGCAGCTGGTTGGAGAAAATCAAATGCGACTGGAATGACATAAAAGCATTGTCGTCGGAGGAAGATACATGTGCCCAAGTATTGAGCAAGTTCACCTCGCTGTTCGAACCGGGTATTGGCAACTTCATGGGAGCTAAGGTGCAGATCCACGTGGACTCAGATGCAAGATCCGTCCATCATAAAGCTCGGGCAGTGCTGTATTTGATGAGGGAGAAGGTCAAACTTGAACTGGACGGACTCCAGCGTGAAGGGATCATATCACCAGTCGAATTTAATGAATGGGCCAGCCCCATTGTTCATGTGCTGAAAAGTGATGGCACAGTCAGAATTTGTGGAGACTACAAGGCTACAATCAATAGGGTTTTGAAACAAGATCAGTACCCATTACCGAAGGCTGATGACTTGTTTGCGACGCTAGCCGGAGGGAAGTCGTTCACAAAACTGGACTTGACATCGGCCTATATGTCGCAGGAGTTGGTCGAGACGTCAAAGAGACTTACGTGCATTAACACGCATAAAGGACTGTTTATTTACCGCAGGAGCCCGTTTGGAATTCGCTTGGCTGCAGCAATATTCCAAAGGAATATGGAAAGTCTACTGAAGTCCATTCCCAGAACCGTCGTGTTCCAAGATGACATCCTGATCATCGGTCGTGACTCCAAGGAACATCTGAACAACCTGGAAGAGGTTCTACTGCATTTGGACAGAGTGGGACTCAGACTTAAATGCTTGAAGTGCGTCTTCATGGCACCAGAGTCGAATTCTTCAGGAGGAAAATCACCGCTGATGACATCAGACCTACTGACGTGAAAACCAAAGCCATTAAGAATACACCCAAGCCGCAGAACGTGACGGAGCTGCGTTCGTTCCTGGTCTACTCAACTACTTTGGTAACTTCCTACCTAAATTGAGCACCTTACTTGAACCACTACACATGCTATTGAGAAAAGGCAACAGCTGGGTGTGGGGCGCATTGCAAGAGAAAGCTTTGGAGAAAGCCACCAATCTGCTTTGCTCGAACAAGCTGCTGGTACATTATGACCCATGTAAACATTTAGTTTTGGCCTGTGACGCATCGTCATATGGAATTGGTTCGGTCATACAACAAGTCACTGAGTCGGGAAAACTTCAACCTGTCGCGTATGCATCCAAAAGTTAGTCTAAAGCAGAAAGAGCTTACAGTATGGTGGAAAAAGAAGCCTTAGCGTATGTGTACAGTGTTAAAAAGACGCATTAATATCTGTTCGGTCTGAGGTTCGAATTAGAGACCGATCACAAGCTGCTCATATCGTTGTTTTCCGAGAGCAAAAGTATCAATACCAACGCTTCATCCCACATCCAAAGGTGGGTGCTGACATTATCTGCCTATGATTATGTCATTCGCCACAGACCTGGCACAGAGAATTGTGCCGATGCTTTGAGCCGGTTGCTGTTGCCCACACCCGAGGTGGAAACGCCACAACCGGCAGATTTAATATTAATTATGGATGCTTTTGAGAGTGAAGGTACCCCTGTCATGGCTCAACAAGTTAAGACCTGGACCAGCCAGAACCCGATATTGTCAGTGATAAAGGATTGCATCCTCAAAGGGGATTGGTCTTCCATACCTAAGCAAATGTGCGAGGGGGCCAAACCGTACATTCGTCGCAAGGACGAACTGTCTATTCAAGCAGATTGCACATTGTGGGGCAATCAATTTGTAATGCCCAAGAAAGGGAGAGAGAAGTTTGTGCATGAGTTACACAGCACACATCCTGGTATAGTGATGATGAAGGCCATCGCCAGATCCCACGTATGGTGGCCAGGAATTGATTCTGAGCTGGAAGCATGCGTGCATCAGTGCAACACCTGCATGCAGCTCAGTAAAGCACCAGTGGAATCGCCGCTGATTCTATGGTCATGGCCATCCAAACCTTGGTCCAGGATCCATGTAGATTTAGCTGGTCCCTTCCTGGGCAAGATGTTTTTAGTGGTGGTGAATGCTTATTCGAAGTGGATAGAATGCATAATCATATCATCCAGTATGTCCACGGCAGCCATAGAGAATCTCAGTGTCATGTTCGCGACACATGGTCTGCCTGACATAGTGGTGAGCGACAATGGGTCGCGCTTCACCAGTCAGGAGTTTCAGGAGTTTGTAAAACTTAACGGCATAAAACATGTAAGGTCAGCACTGTTCAAGCCTGCGTCCATCGGGCAAGCAGAATGTGCAGTACAAATTATCAAGCAAAGCATGAGGAGAGTAACCCAAGGGTCACTGCGGACCCGCATGTCTTGCATACTACTGGGTTACAGGACAAGACACCACACACTCACAGGGGTCTCACCTGCTGAACTCATGATGAAAAGAGGTCTTAAGACCAAACTATCTCTGGTACACCCAGATTTAAATAATCAAGTTGAATACAGAAGACAAAGTCAACAAGGGTACCACGATCGCGCAACTGTGTCATGTGAGATTTCTGTTAATTATCCTGTATATGTGTGGAACTATGGTCAGGGTCCCAAATGGATCGCTGATACGGTCATGGCCAAGGAGGGCAACAGAGCATTCATTATTAAGATCAAGAATGGGCAAACTTGCAGGAAACACATGGATCAGACAAAGCTGAGGCACACAGACGAACCAGAACAGTCAGACGAAGAAACCATCGACGACCAACCAACCTACCAGCGATCTTCAGAGGACTCAAGGGTCATCAGTGAATTTCTGACATGGCCATTGCCACCCCCAGCAAGTTAGTCATCCAGCCACCAGCCACAACAGACTCCACACACTCACCCAAGGAATCGAACTGATACGGTCAACCCGGGAGCGCAAAGCACCGGACTGTCTCAACCTGTGAAAGACTGTGATAAGATCTCAGAGCGAGGTATTTTCATGTATGTACATTCTGTTTGTAGCCACCAGATGGCGTCATTGTTGGAGACCACTGAGCAGCACGCAAATGGGCCATAAAAGGCCAGCCATTTTGAGAATCAGGCACTTTGGGTCAGAATAAAACATAGCTAAGGTTGTACCTTACTCAGTTAAACAATACTCAGTTTGAACCTTTATTGCATACATAACAGGCTGGGTGCTCTTTGCCTTTCCGTCATTGTTCATAGGTTTATATGTAACCTTTAGGGCTGCTGACCAAGGGCCATATGGTTCTTTGTCAGCCGGCGCAGACACGATGGGCCGGAATGGCATCCTTCTGCGCTGTAAATTTCTACGGGCTAGACTTTCCACTAGATGGCTAAGGCCCAAAAAAATGTGGGACGTATCGCCCGTGCAGATCGCTGGCACAAGGCTCATTTTTTTTTGTGATTTTCCACTCGGCCTTACCCTGGCGATGTCAAATGGACGATCTGATTTTTCGGCGATCTCACGATCGGCCAAAGAAAACGGAAGTGAATGAAAAAAAAAGCTTCCCTATACTGCGCATGTGTAGCTTGATTTTTTTTTAGGTTGATTTTCTTTGCCGCGTTTTGAGAGGTCAGAGGTCGTCACACATGCTCAGAAGCTCTGTGAGGGTCGGGGAGAGAGAGAGAGGAGAAAGGAGAAAAGAGAAAGGAAAAAGCAATTACTGGATTGTTTGAATTTATATGATAATATTACCCACATTTCAAAAATGGTGGGATCAATGGAAAGGCGAAGGGCCAAGCCCTTCAGCGATGAGGCCAATGAGGCCCTCGTGAACATAGTCAGCACGAGGTGGGAGGATCTGACACGGGGTGGACATGGGAAATGTCCACCCCGTGCATATCGGAGGATTTGGGCAGAGATTGCCAACGTGTTCACGTCGGCATCAAATAAAGCGCGGACACCGGACCAGTGCCACAAAAGATGGAACAGTCTACTGGCGGCTGCCAGAGTAAGAAGAAATTTATATTTGAAATCATCCATATGTATTATTTAATGATGTATGGAAATTGTAATTCGAATCTGCGATGTTATTTCGTAATTTTTAAACAAAACTAAATTATGAATAAATTTATGCACCCCAACATAAAGTTGAATGTTATAGTATGAAATATTTCATTCCTATGCAATGTAATGCAAATTTGTAATTGAACATATAAATCTGTCAGTCTTAAATGTTTATTGCCAAATCCATTTGCTTATGCCGTGCAATATTATCTTATCATTTACAGAAGAAGCTATCTATCAACCACCCCGAGCGACGCAGGACGGGTGGGGGCTCTGCCATGCTGCAGTCTCTAAGTGCTTACGAGGAGCTTGCGGTGGCCTTGGTGGGGCCAGAAAGTCATTCGGTCACAACCCGTGGTGTGGCTGAACCCACCCTTGAGTCAAGTGAGTAATGCGAACTGTGTATTGTGCAATGTGTGAATCAATAGTAAATACTACATATATCTTAGTTACGCATGTAATGTTATGCAATTATAATGTAATTTGATATATAATTGAGATGTACTATTGATCTTCGAATGAAGTCATGTTAAGCCTGGTGATCGCTTGTGCATCTGGGGTAATGGAAAGCATTGTAATGTTTTGAGTTCTTGAAAAATTGAGATGTATTGATTTGAATTGTTAAACGTTGTTTGTAAATGTAATTTGTCTTTCAAAGGTTAACAAGTGTCCGTGGAATGTCCACTGACCCTTCTGGAACTTCGCAGGAGGAAGAGCCAGAGGAGGAGCCACTGCAGACTCCTGCTGCTGTGCATGAACAGGAGGAGAAGGAGGAGGAGGAAGAAGAAGAGATTTTTTTTGTCGGGGGTGAATAACCTGCGGCCATCTCTTTTGAGATGGATGAGGCACCGGGACCAAGCGGTATGCAGGTGGTGACGCCAAGGCATGTGACATTGCACACACCGACCCCACGGAGGTTCGGTCAGTGTGCTATGCAATCGCCTACCACGGAGGACCAGACGGAGAGCTTACGTCAGGGAGACGGTCGCGATCGGTCGCGACCTTATCCAGGAGTTCGCGGGTTTTTCATCAAATTGGAGCCAGTTCTCCACAACCTGGAGCGAGTTCTGCACGCGCTTCTCCAGCTGGTCTTCTGAGCAGTCACAGACTACTTGGGAGACGTTGGAGGTGATTAGGGAGCAGGCAGCTGCAACAAATGCCCTTCAGCATGCGTTGCTGGTTGGACACGGCGTTGCACTCCAAGGTGTCATGTCCACTCGCAGCAAGACTCCAAGCACGCAAGCGAGTACAGAGGACACAGTTCCTCCTGACTCGGAAGTGGAGTCTGAGGCTTCTGCTTCCACTTCGTCACCTCCACCACGGCAGGGAGTCTTGCCATCACAAACTGCACAACGCGTTCATGTCGGTCTGCGTAGACCAAAACGGGCGGGTGTGGTGCGAACACAGGGTGGGACAGGATCTAAAGGGAAACGTGGCCGCAGGTAGGGAGGGGGGAGTGTTTTTCAATAGCTCCATAAATGTTATTGTTACTTAAATGTTCACTTGTTACTTAAATGTTCAATTTCTTCATGTTATAACGTTTTGGGGATTTGAGGGAAGGGTGGGTTGGTGCGGGGGGCGGGGGTTTGGAGGGAGGGTGTTGTTCATTAGTTAATTTAAAAAATTCTATCTTTGTTAATAAAAAAAATTATTCAACAACTTTTGTGCCTTCTCTCTTAGTTACATTAGTTTTGAAACGTACAGTTTTTCATGCATATTTGTTTGTTTATTCTGTTATTATACCAGTACTTTTACTTTACCAGTACTTTAAACTTTACTTCAACTAATTCAGATGAGGCCAGTGCAGGAAAGACAACAAGGAAAGCCCACGCGAATGAAACTTTTGATTAACCCTTACTGTAATTGAACATTTGAATATTCACAATTCATAGTTCATGCAAGGCGTTCATTAATGAGCTGCTGACGCAAAAGCTTAGCGGCCGTGTAACTGCCACTGGCTGCTGGTCTTTGGGAAAGGTGTGCTGGTACCGGTGCTAGATCGCCAGGCTGATTAAGCTCCCCTATGTCCTCGCCCACGTCCTCTCCCGCCTGTTCATCCTCGCCGGCTGCCTCTTCTGTCTCATCTCCTTCTGGAGGTGGACCTGCAGCATGATCTGGCATTATTTGTCCTCTCTTTCTAACTCGGTTATGCAGCATGCAACACACCACAATAAACTCTGCTACCTGATCAGGATGGTACTGCAAGCTGCCTCCAGAATGATCCAGGCATCTGAAGCGCTGCTTTAGGACTCCAATTGTCTTTTCAACGATGTTGTGAGTCGCTATGTGACTTTCATTATACCGTTTCTGTGTTTCAGTGACAGCAGAGGGGTCATCAGCCAACTGGTAAGGCCATATCTTTATCCCCCAGCATCCAACCGTGACCTTCTGGCTGATTGACAAACAGGTCCGGGATAACACTTTTACATAAGATGTGCGCATCATGGATGCTATCACGAAATGTAGCAGTCACTGTTAAAATTGTTTCATTGTAGTCGACAACAAGCTGCACATTTAGTGAGTGTGAACCCCTTTCTGTTATGAAACCCCTCTGTGTTCTTTAAGGGTGCTTTCAGGGTAATGTGCGTGCAGTCTATTGCTCCTGTTAAGTCCTAGTTCGGGTGGTCAGCTGCATTCGACAATAATCGAGTCAGATAGCTTCAATTTTTATGTCTTTATTGAAGCAGCTTCGGACCTGTTACCAAACTGCCAGCACAGAGTCTACAGATTCCGGGGCAGGCAGACAAAAGGTCTGCCTATCCTCACAGACGCATCCCTTTTATTCTTACAAACCGAAGGAGGTATGGCCTGCTTCATCAATCACAGTGTGTTACTAGGGCTTCATGAATTGACAGCCTGTTTATCTTTAGAACACTTTATGCTTTTACGAGCGGAATTGCAACAAGCAGAATTGCTCAGGGACACCAAAACCTCCTTCGTGTTAAGATAGCTTGGCTTAATCATGCGAAGCAAATGTGCACCTTATCAAGTCATGGCCATAAACCCTTGTTTATCAGTGATGGTCACACAAGCTACTTTGTCCACTACTTTCTCACGGGAAACCAAGTCTGTCTGTTCTTATTTTCTTATTGATTCCTAGAACCATTTTATTAACCCTTTCATGATTCTTCCACATACATTCACATTCCCCCCCTTTTATCATTTCATGATAAATTCTCATTCATAAATGTTTACTCTCAATTTTGTGCACGGCCCGGTACTCCCTGCCTCAACGTGCTGGCCAGTCACGCGGTTTCAGGAGTCCCGGTTGCTTAGATCAAATTATGCCCCATGTTATTGCTAAGATCAATTTTGTCCCGACCAGTATGTGTGAAATTATACGAATCCAAGGATGGATGTTCACATTTATTCCCCAATCCCAGACCTTTCTCCACCAACTCTGACTTTGTAAGTCTACATCGATATCTTCTTCCAGTACTTTGATTTTAGTTTGCAGTTGGTGGTAGAGCTTTACGGATTGACCCACTCTGAGACTCAACTCTCGCAATACTTCGGTTAGATGTGGGATGGGTGATATGCGCTTGCCCGATCGTGACAGGTCGTAGTGGCATAAAACAAAAGTTTGGCTGTGGTATAGGGCACTGCAGGTCATTTGGGTCCCTTGTCTTACTTCTACACAGGTATCCACACTCTGGCAAGAGGTGATGCCCGTGTTTGAGTCGTGAAGACAGGAATAATTGGACTGCTTTGTGAGACAGGACTGGTTAACGGGCACGTCCACTTTTGCGCACCCGAATCCTGTACCATTCCAATACTGTGGGTACCCATCCTTCCCAGACCCTGTGGTGTTTAGGCAGGTGGCCGGGGGACCTCGGCCATCGGAGTGTGTGAAGGTAATGTTTTCGGCGGGCGGGGTATCATTGTATCCTTGTATGTAAAGAGTGGGATCCATAACCGGGGTTGGGGTAAACAATTCAGTGACCGACATAACAGGGTAGCATACAACCGACTCTGGCGCGAATAAGATCTTATGAGTCCTCAGGAATATATTATGATCGTTCCCCAGTTGCCCTTGCATGTTCCTTTTCCTCCTTTGCCCTGTTACTGATTCCAGGGATTGGTCCTTTGAATCAACTAAGTCATCTTCAGGTTGATCAGGGCAAACAAAGTCCATCTCACATTCCCTGAACCGGCATGGCAAATTCCATCGATCTTTGCCCTGTAGAGTCACCTGTCGATCAACCTGTGAGAGTATACCGTACGGGATTTTATTTTCGTCATGGTCCATGATTCGAGATCGTCTGGTGTCCTGGTTCCACATTGTACGATATCTCCCGTACAGAGGCGGAGAATTTGCTCTCGTGAGCCATCGGTTGGGCAGCTGAGTAGTCGTCCCCCTGTTTTTGTTACTGTTATCAGCAGGATCATGACTCCGAGCAGCAGGGTTCCGTGCATTCTTTCAATCCTGAAAGACAAAGGGGCTTGCAAACCGTCATGTTACTATCGTGGCTACCAAGGACTCATGTTATGCCTAAATACCTAAAAGCAGGACAAACAATCATATGATAATTAGATTAGTTAAAATTATGGCTTAAAATTATGGCTAAAATGGTTACGGAACAATGGGAACGAACGTATTATGGCACTTCAATTATTAGTCCACGTCTATCTCCACTCCCCCCTTTTGATTACCGCCGGTAATCGATTTGCAATGATGCATGTGCACCCACGCGTCTCTACCTTCCACCTTTACAGCGGTGGGGGTGGTGAGTAAGACCTGAAATGGACCATCCCATCGGGGCTGGAGATGACGTCGCGTCCAATTTTTGATAAGGACGAAGGATCCGGGCTCGATAGGGGATGATCCGTGAGAAGAGGGACGGTCATCATAAGCGGCGCATACCTGTGAATGAGAGGCTCGCAATGCCTTAGTTAGGGCTAACACATAGGCAGTCATCTCCTCAGTCATGTGATGAAAGTAAACGGCAACTGGAGAATGGTAGTCCCAAGGGGTGCGAAGAGGTCTGCCATGCACGATCTCGGCCGGGGTGAGACGCGTCATCCCTGCGGGGGTGGAGCGAATCTGAAAAAGAGCTACAGGTAACAATTTTAACCAAGTCGACCCTGTTTGAGAGGTCAGTTTAGCTAACTTGGTTTTAAGAGTCTGGTTGATTCGCTCGACCAGACCCGCCGCCTGGGGGCGATAGGCACAATGGAGTTGTTGATGTATCCCTAACTGTTTGCACAATTCCTTGTTTACAGCTGCAATGAAATGGGGTTCGTTATCTGAACTAAGACGACCGGGAACCCCGAAGCGAGGGATAATTTCCTTCAGCAATACCTTAACAACAGTACAGGCTCTATTATCCGTAGTAGGATAAGCTTCAATCCATTTTCTAAAAACATCAACAATAACCAACACATATTTATAACACTGACAGCGTGGCAATTCTATATAGTCCATCTGCAAAGTCTCGAAGGGTCCGGCTGGCAAGGGTGTTTTACCTAATAAACATGGTACCCCCCCTTCCAGGATTATGGCGTTGGCATGTAAGACAACGAGAAATAATATTCTGCACAAACATTTGGAGGCTAGGATGCCACCATGTCTGGAGGAGCAGGTCACGAGTGGCTTTTGCTCCACAATGCGTGGCATAATGAACACATTCAATTCCCCAAAGGGCCAATTCATCGGACATACAAATTTGACCAGCAGGTGTGATCCACAACCCGGAGGCAGTATCATATTTACAATCAAGATCGTTCCAAAGTTGTTTTTGTACAGCAGGAGCGTCCTCCTGTAGGCGAAGTACCTCTTTGATGGTTGGCATTGGCTTTTCAGGGGCCGCCAAGCTCGGTTTAGAGCTGGACGTCTGCCTCATCATTCGGGGCACAACAATCTGCTGACTCCTAGCAGCACACTTAGCCGCCTCGTCAGCACGGCGGTTTCCGATGTCGATTGGAGAGGAACCGGCAGTATGAGCGGAACATTTAATAACAGCGATTTGTCGAGGGAGCAGAAGAGCAAGTAATAGGTCAGACACAAGCACTTGGTTCGAGATTGGCGTACCGGTTGAAGTTAGGAATCCTCGGTTTTTCCAGAGCTGGCCGAAGTCGTGGACAACCCCAAAGACGTAACGGGAGTCAATTGATATTGACTCGGAGATCCTCTCCTAAAATACACGCACGGGTGAGGGCAAAAAGTTCTGTTTGCTGAGCGGAAAGGGGGACCTGGAAGGCTCCAGACTCGAGAGTCGTTCCTTCTTTGTTGATGGAGGAACTGCCATCAGTGAACATAACGAGATCAGGGTTTAACAGAGGGGTATCTGAAAGGTCGGAGTGAGGGCTCGTGTCCTCGAGGACTCAGTGCAGACAGTCATGATCCGGCTTCTCAATAACAAGAGGTGGACTTTCAATGAAAGTTGCCGGGTTTAGCGTGGTACAGTGTCTGAAGGTGAGGTGTGGATTATTAAGGAGGTAGATCTCGTATCTGTTCTGTCGGGCTGAGGTCAAGTGCTGAGTTTGAAGTTGGCCGAGCAAGGCTACAACGGCGTGGGAGCTATAGACCACAATCTCTTGCTGCAGAGTCATATTAGCAGCGGATTGCAAGCTATCATAAATGGCAGCCAGAATCTGTGTACAGTGGGGATATCCAAGGGCGACAGGGTCTAATTTTGAGGAAAAATATGCAACTGGTCGATGTCTATCTCCATGCCTCTAAGTCAGAACCGAAGTAGCGCATTCTTGGAGAACAGTACAATATAACTGGAACGGGCGATCGTAGAGGGGTCTTCCCAAGGCTGGTGCTTGTGTAAGGCAAAGCCTTAACTGTTGGAAGGCATCTGTCGCCTCTGGTGACAGCGTGAAATCTCCTTCGCTGCTTCTAAGGCTTCGTGAGTTTGATGTGTTAAGGCTTCCTTATATCTAGTCCATTCAGGACCAGTAAGTACCTGTTGTACCAGAGACCAAAGGTCCCTTGAGTCTGCTTGATAGACTGATGGTTCATGACAAAAATTCAATGAACCGTTGAGGACAGGTATTTTTATTCGGGGCGCTGGTTAATATGGACATAAGTTCATGAGGTTTCCAAGGTAACCACACTTGTATCTTAGCAGGGGGCTGCACATCCGGGCCTCCATCCTCAATAGGCGCTGCTGGTGCCAACACGTGAGGGTTAGGGATAGTTCTGACGGGCAGCTGTTCTGGCGCGCGTTTCTTCAGAGGTCTTGGTGTCTCCCCGTCATTGTCCCCTTCAACATCGTCAACCCATTCCGACTCTGAATCTGTCCCAATATCTGACCCTGACACTATCACATCATCCTCATCCGTAGGGGTTGATTTCCCCTTTTTCCCTTTACCACTACGTCGTTGATTTCTTTCAAGCTGTTGTAATCTCCCTATTTCCTGTTCAAGTTGACGCCGTCTTTGAACCTGGCTTCTAGTCCCCTCTGCAACGGATCGACAGAAAACCTCATCATCAGACTTAGTTCCCCGAGACTGTCGTTCTATATTAGACACATTGTCTAAACTGGGATAAATGAGTGTTGCAGCAGCAGTTGCACCCGCTGTTGGGAGATCAGGACCGGAATAAGGGGGTGGTAGTACTCCGTTCGTCGGTGGATTCGCCACCGGCACATTTACTGCCACAGCCGCGTCAGCCAAGGCATTAACATCGGGTTGTGCCGTCGGACGAGGCCGGGGAGCCCCTGGAGTCATATTCCAATTATCCCATTCATCGCCCTCGTCAGCCCCATTCATGCCAAGACCAGCCATTGAACTACGTAGTTCAGTTAAAGATTCCATGTTTGTTCTATTTCTCTTTTCCTGTGCACATTCCTTTCTTAAAATTTCCAGTGACTTAGGGATTCCCGCATTGGTTAATTTAATTCCTGCCTTGAGAGCATTCTCCTGCCAACTCGCCAGAATATTCTTATCTTTTTCATCTTGACAATGTTGGCGCCAAATTTCAATCAATTTCTTACTCTTTTTCCCGATTCCCTTTTTCCAAATTAGTCCTTGGGCGCGTTTAATTGTTTCTAAATCACTTGAACCCCCTAATGGCCATATGTCTGAACCTAATTTCTGATTCAAACCTCCCGACAATTGTCTGAGTTGCTCGTTTTTATCTGGGTGTTTATCACACAATCACTGCAAAACGCTACTTGAGCCTGTCGTTGTATCAAGTATATTACCCATGATATAACTTATCTTAACCTAGGTCTTCAATGTTTTGACGGACTCATTAAGTGAGACAATTTCAAATCACTTATTCAACGTTTTGACGGACTCATTAAGTGAGACAATTTCAAATCAGTTATTCAACGTTTTGACGGACTCATTAAGTGAGACAATTTCAAATCAGTTATTCAACGTTTTGACGGACTTATTAAGTGAGACAATTTCAAATCAGTTATCTTTTAACCCACCACCATGGTGTGCACCCACAACTTCCTTTTCTCTTTATTCCTTTTCTCCTTATTCCTTTTCTCTCTATTCCTTTTCTCTTTATTTCTTACTGTTTTAACGTTTGACGGACTACTTGTGGTCGACAATTTCCAGATCAACCTGCACCTTCGTCATTTTAACAGACCACCATGGTGGACAATTCCAAATCTATCTTTTCCTGGGGTAATCTGACAACTGACCACGGGCGATCCCGTCAACAATTAATTGAACAGTGGCGACAAGAACTTACGACAGGAGGAAAACAAAGTGGCAATTTAACTAAATATACTCACTTTGGGACCCATTTCCTCTTTCGCGTCCCGTCTGTAGGATATCAATGATTCAGCCACTTCCAATCGAGAGTTTTTGGGATCCCACTTCTGACACCAAATGTTAAGTCCTAGTTCGGGTGGTCAGCTGCATTCGACAATAATCGAGTCAGATACCTTCAATCTTTCCGTCTTTATTGAAGCAGCTTCGGACCTGTTACCAAACTGCCAGCACAGAGTCTACAGATTCCGGGGCAGGCAGACAAAAGGTCTGCCTATCCTCACAGACGCATCCCTTTTATTCTTACAAACCGAAGGAGGTATGGCCTGCTTCATCAATCACAGTGTGTTACTAGGGCTTCATGAATTGACAGCCTGTTTATCTTTAGAACACTTTATGCTTTTACGAGCGGAATTGCAACAAGCAGAATTGCTCAGGGACACCAAAACCTCCTACGTGTTAGGATAGCTTGGCTTAACCATGCGAAGCAAATGTGCACCTTATCAAGTCATGGCCATAAACCCTTGTTTATCAGTGATGGTCACACAAGCTACTTTGTCCACTACTTTCTCACAGGAAACCAAGTCTGTCTGTTCTTATTTTCTTATTGATTCCTAGAACCATTTTATTAACCCTTTCATGATTCTTCCACATACATTCACACTCCCTGCACCTTGGGAAGTTTGCTATTTTCGAGAAACCCAAAGCCCTCTCGGTCTGTGCCTCCTTGGTCATTGGGAAGCTTATGAAGTCCATCCTGCGAGCGTAAAGGGCTTCAGAATGCAGCAGTGTGTAGCGTGCTGAGAGATATGGCAGATGTCGCCAACTGAAGCCTGAAAAGATCCCGATGCGTAGAAGGCTAGGGCAGCAGTAACCTTCACCTCAACGGACAGTGCGGTTCTGATGGTGCTGGAAGGCTGCAGATCATCCTTGACGAGTTGACATATCTCATCGATGACCTCCTTCCAGGATTGCAACCTCCTAAGATAAGCATTTTCAGACAAGTTCAAGTAAGATTGATTTTCCAAGTACCTTCGTTGGCTATACAGGTTCCTCCTCTGTCTTCGTCTCCGTCTACGCATTTTTCTGCCACCTCTTCGATTGACCCTTTCAGTAACCAGTGTGTGAGCAGTTGCAATTAAAGGCAGGGAAAGCATGGCCCCACCACTATCGATAATTACTTGCACTCATTTTAATAATCTCTCTACTCTATACTCTCTAATCACTGTACTCTGCACTCTCTGTACTCTCTACGCTGTATACCAGTTTGACAGGCCCCAACAATATCAGTAAATAACTTCCACGATGTAAAAGCTATTTACAAAATAATTTCAATATATAAAAACTTTTTACCAAAAATAACTTGATAATACCTGATTATATTCTCTGTCCCAATATTCTGAGTACAATTATCTTCAATTTAACTCTCTAAATAACTCACAACTAATTCTCCACCCTTCCTCCAAAGTTCAAAATGCGTCTGTAGTGCCCATTTCCTTCTCTTAGGCCCAAAAAAAGCAACTATTTCTCAGCACTCTTTTGGGCCTTGCATCGGCCCAGCGAAGTGCATTCTAGGTGCTGAAACTTGGGATGGGCCTTG
Organism: Pristiophorus japonicus; assembly: GCF_044704955.1. Taxonomy (NCBI): domain Eukaryota; kingdom Metazoa; phylum Chordata; class Chondrichthyes; family Pristiophoridae; genus Pristiophorus; species Pristiophorus japonicus. The sequence goes on from NC_091978.1 coordinate 224,537,077, forward strand.
TGTGGGCGATCATTTGGACGATCATCTCGGCGATCAAAGTGGAAACTTAGGCACCTGTTTTTCCGGCGATATTTTGGGCCTCGTTTCCACTTTTTGCTCAAAATGGTTGATAGAGCTCCGTTTTGGGCGATAGATGGGACTTCGATGGGCGATGTGAAGTGGAAAGTCTATCCCTATGTTTCTATGTTTCTACAAAGGATATACGGCACAGAAACAGGCCATTCGACCCAACCAGTCCATGCCGACATTTGTGCTCCCCGTGAGCCTTCTCCCGTCTTTCCTCATCTGACTCTATCAGCATAACCCTCTGTTCCCTTTTCCTTCATATGTTATCCAGCCTCCCCTTAAATGCATCTATACTATTTGCCTCAACTATTTCCTGTGGTAGTGAGGTGCACATTCTCGCCACCCTCTGGGTAAAGAAGCTTCTTCTGAATTCCCTATTTGATTTCTTGGTGACTATCTTATATTGATGGCCTCCATTTATGCTCTTTCCCACAAGTGGAAACACTCTCTCTGTATCTACTCTATCAAAACCTTTCATAAATTTAATGACCTCTATTCGGTCACCCGTCAGCCTTCTTTTTTTCAAGAGTGTTATGTCTGTAATGTACTTATGAATGACTCCAAGAGGCAATGTGCTGTACTCAAACTGTAGTGACCTTGGTCCTTTACTCGTAACTCCAGAGTGAGGCACAAGCATGGTGGGCAGCCTTTTATACTGAGCCCTGCACACCTATGGTCTCCTACCGCAGTGCCCTCTGGTGGACAGTCTCTGCCACAGGGGCAGGAAACCCCGGTCTCCACCAGTTGCACCCTCTAATGGTGCCAGCATAGTATATACACAGAGTAAATCTTATTGATAGTATTATATCTGTGATGTACTTATGAATGACTCGATGAGGCAATGTGTTGCACTCAAGCTGTAGTGACCTTGGTCCTTTATTCCAAACTCCAGAGTGAGGCATAAGCATACTGTGCAGCCTTTTATACTGGGCCCTGCCACCAGAGCAGGAACCCCCCCCCGGTCTCCACCAGTTGCATCCTCTAGTGGTTCCAGCATGCATATACACAGTATAAACCTTATTGATAGTACATCAGGTAAACAAGTCTCCATCTTATGCAACCACACAGTGACTACACAGAGCGTACATCCATAGTCTGCATATACAACATCACTCCCCCCCCCAAGTCCTCTGTGGCAATTACCTTTGCACTGTGTGCTCTGGCTTAGCTCTCCCTAGACTTAAGTGCCAATAGCCTTTGCACCATGGCTGTGCTTTGGCTTGGCTCTCTCCCTGTTAACCCCCAACTCCTTTTGCCACAACGTTGGGTGGTGGTTACCAGATTGGATGGTTTGATGGATGTAGTGGAGGTTCCAGTGGGTTCTGGGTGTGATCCATGTGTGTGTCCATGGCTACATACATCCATTCCCACCCCCCCCCCCCCTCCACCCCACAGCGAGATCATGCAGCTGGCCCGTTACATTAACATACAGGATCGGGCACAGTGCAAGTACAAAGAAAGGAAGAAACATTTTTTTTTACAGTTTCTATCATGACACCTTGCTTCATTGACTTACATCCATTACGTTTTATGGTCGTACACCAGGATTGGGTAGATTGCATTCATGGTTCAGTCATGGTCAGTCCTGAGGTAGCAGTACAGGTATGCAAGGACGCTAGTTCCAGAGCAACCGGACGGAGTCATACTTGTCTGATGGCGACGCTGCACCCGCTGCTCGCGGGGTGGGCTTGGTTCGCTCACCTAGCCAGGACTCAGGGCTTTTGTCGTTGCCTAGTGGTGGGCAGAGCCACAGATGTGTGTGGTCTCTCTGTCCTCCTTTGAGGGTTTCAGAGTCTTCTGCCTGCTCTCTAACGGTGTTAAGAATCAGTTTGGGGAACTCGTTGGTTCTGACCTTTTGCTCCCGGACATGGCCGAGGTAGTGACTGGGTCTGGGGGCTGCGCCGTCTCCACCCGGGTGGTGGGCAACGGCAGCCGACTGCAGGTATTGGCGCATTTTCGTTTCTGGTTCCGTGGCGAATAGTGCCATTGGGTGTCTGCAGCGTGGGATCGACCTGGGGCAGGGTATCAGGATCAGTGCCTTCACCCTCCTGAGGTCGCTCGCTTGCTACTTTTGGGGATTCCCAACATCTCGCAACAACATTTTGTTCTTTACATTAGGAATAGTACCGACAATTAGCAACAACATTTTGTTCACAATCTTAATCGGTTCGTTACATTGATTGCCATGCATACAATGTCTCTTTAAGTTCAGTTGGTTGCAGGTCTCCTTTAAGAGAACCCTGCTGGCTTTACCCCAGTCAAATCCTTTGTTAGACATCACGTGTTGGTCCCTCAGCATTGCACCTCGTGATATTGCTGCAGCCATCTTTTTTTCAGCCAAGCTGCCCCTCGCTATAGCAGGGACACCATCTTGCCTCTGTCCTCGAGGTCGGCTGCCTTGATCTTTCTCTCCCGTGATTCTGGCACAAAAGCTGGAAGAGTGCCTGTGCATTCGATCTTCCTCCCCAGGACTCCTGCCACTGGAGCCAGGAAGGTACTTTTAGATCATTCCGGTCGGATCATTGCCACGCAGTCGTGATAGACGGTCTGTGCCTCAGGTGCTGTGCTGGTCTGTTCTCTAGTGCCTGGGCCAAGCGAAGGTGAGGTTTTGCTCTGCCTCTGAGCACGGGGTACATCGATTGCTGGAGTGAAGAGGTCTTCCCATTTCTACTGGATCTTCCCCATCCACCTTCTTCCGAGTAGCGTTGGACCATCACCTGCAACAATCCACAGAGGTAACTTGTGCACCATGCCATTATGGATTACACTTACATCCGCACTACCAACGACTGGGATCAGCTCCTTGGTGTAGGTGCGCAACTTTTCCTGTACTGGAACCAGTTCATGTAGTTTTTCATTCCATAGCCTCTCGAAGGCATCCTGGCTCATCACTGACTGGCTTGCTCCCGTGTCCACTTCCATGAAGACTGGAACGCTGTTTATTTCGACTTCCATCTTCACTGGAGGACAATCGATGGTGCAGGTGTACACTCCATGCATTTCTTCTTGGGGCTGAGCTGCCTCTCTGGCCAAATCATCATACTTCCCGCTGGATTCAAAGTCATCTACCAACTCCTCTGCTAGACGGTGAGTCGTATTTCTTTTACACATACGCTGGAGGTGGCCCTTCGTGTAACAGGCTTTGTATACGTACTCAGCAAACCAACACTGGTGAGACCTATGGTTTCCTCTGCAACGCCAGCAGAATGCTACTCGATTAGCACCCCTCAGCGGACTCTAAGTTCTGGAACCCTGAGGTTTGTGCTCTCTGCCCTGGGCAGAGCCACGTTCTACAGTCTTGCCTGTGAAAGGCACCATTCTGTGTACAGTATTTGCCGGGTTTGAGTCCACAGGATGAATAATTTGCTTGGTGCTGCAGGTCGAGGTCATGAACGCCTGTCTGATGCTGATGGCCTTCTGCAGGTTGACTGTGGTGTCGGCAGATAATAGCTTGTGAAGGAAGCCCTTGTGGCCGATTCCCATCACAAAGATGTCTCGCAATGCTTCATTGAGATGCGTGCCAAAATCACATGGTGTCGCAAGTCTCCTGAGGTTGGCAGCATATTTTGCAATCTCCTGGCCCTCAGGTCTGCGGTGGGTGTAGAATCTGTACCTGGCCGTGAGGATGCTCTGTTTTGGTTTTAGTTGGTCACGAATTAGTTCAGTCAGTTCATTGTATGTCTTATCCTTGGCCTTTGTGGGTGCCAGCAAGTCCCTGACGAGGCGGTAGACCTCGGGCCCACAACTGGTCAGCAGTATAGCCCTCCACCAATGTGTCCATTTCCCCTGCCAGGTTGTTTCCCACGAAATATTGCTCGAGCCTTTCTGTGAAGGCATCCCAATCATCACCCTCTGCAAAGTCTTTTAGTGTGCCAAAGGTGGCCATGATCGCATGAAAGTCCTTATTCTCGTCGCCAGTTATTATATCTGTGATGTATTTATGAATGACTCCAATGTGTTGTACTCAAACTGTCGTGATCTTGGTCCTTTATTTGTAACTCCAGAGTGAGGCACAAGCATGGTGGGCAGCCTTTTATACTGGGCCCTGCACACCTATGGTCTCCCACCGCAGTGCCCTCTGGTGGACAGCCTCTGCCACGGGGCAGGAAACCCCGGTCTCCACCAGTTGCACCCTCTAATGGTGTCAGCATAGTATATACACAGTGTAAACCTTATTGATAGTACATCAGGTAATAAGTCTCCATCTTATGCAACTATACAGTGGCTACACAGAGAGTATATCTATAGTCTGCATATATAACAAAGAGAAAGGAGACCCAGCCTGTTTATCCTTTCTTGATAAGTATACCCTTGCATTTCTGGTACCATCTTTGTAAATCTTCTTTGCACCTGTTAAGTTCAGAATAACTCCACGAGACTGTGTTGTAAGCTCAAACCATTGTGACCTTGGTCTCTTTAATATAACTCCAAAGTGAGGCAGCCGTGTGGTGGACTGCCTTTTATACCTGCTTGCTTCAGGGTACACAGGTGACCTATAGGTCTCCCACAGGTGTGCCCCCTAGTAGCAAGTCTTACTCACAGGTGAGGTTCACATACATATCATCACTTCCCCCCAAAGTCTTGAGTACAAGTTATTTACAGGTTGAGGCGATCTGGCGGACTACATTCATGGGTCGATCGCCTGCTTGAAATCCTGACATGAGTGTGTTGGTCAGATCATTGCTGCACGGCAGCTCGGCTGGTCTGATCGGACTGTTGGGCAAGGTGGGTTCATCCTCATGGTTGACAGCGAGGTCAATTGCTGGTTGAGTGTGTTGGTGGATCATAGATGGTAGAGTCTTCTTCAAACTGTTCTTGATTTTCCGTGAATCGCAATTTGGTCTGATCCAGGTGCTTTCTGCACGTTTGCCCATTCAACAATTTCACAGCAAACACTCTATTTCCCTCCTTGGCTATGGCAGTGCCAGCAATCCACTTGGGACCGTGACGGTAATTTAGAACAAACACCGGATCATTGGCTTCAATGTCACGTGAGGCCGCCGCGCGATCGTGGTACACGTTATGCCTGTGCTGCCAGGTTTCTACATGATCATTGAGATCGGGTGAACTAAGGAGAGCCTGGTTTTGAGTACTCTCTTCATTAACAACTCTGCAGGGGGAACCCCGGTGATCGAACGGGGGTGTGTCCGGTAGCTGAGCAGGACCCGAGATAACCGGGTCTGCAAGGAGCCGTCCATTACGCGTCTCAAGCTTTGCTTGATTGTTTGGACAGCCCGTTCCACTTGGCCATTGGATGCGGGCTTAAATGGCGCAGACCTGACATGCTTAATGCCATTGCGGTTCATGAACTTGTTGAATTCCGAGCTGGTGAAACATGGTCCATTGTCACTGACAAGGACGTCGGGCAAACTATAGGTGACGAACACGGCCCTGAGGCTTTCAATGGTGGCAGTGGACGTACATGATGACATTAGTATGCATTCAATCCATTTTGAGTAAGCATCCACTGCTACTAGAAACATCTTCCCTAGAAAGGGGCCAGCGAAATCCACGTGGACACTGGACCACAGTTTGGAGGGCCATGACCACAGGCTCAGGGAGGCCTCCCTGGATGCGTTGCTCAACTGTGAGGAGTCAATGCCGGGCCACTAGACATACGACAAGGCGATAGCCTTCATCATGACTGTGCCTGGGTGGGTACTGTGTAGGTCGTGTATAAATGTTTCCCGGCCCTTTTTGGGCAAAATTACTCGATTCCCCCATAGGAGACAATCCGACTGGACTGACAGTTCGTCCTAGCGTTGGTGAAGCAGGGAGTCTTGGCTGGTCCAGGTCCTGATCTGGTGAGCCGTGATGGGTGACCCCTCACTCTCAAAAGCATCCATTACCAGAAGCAAGTCTGCGGGTTGCGCCATTTCCACCCTGGTGGTGGGCAATGGCAGCCGACTGATGGCATCAGCGCAGTTCTCAGTGCCTGGTCTATAGCGGATTACATAGTCATGTGCAAACAATGTTAGTGCCCATCTTTGGATGCGGGACGAAGCATTAGTATTAAAAGCTTTGCTTTCTGAGAGCAGTGAAATAAGCGGTTTGTAGTTGGTTTCGAGCTCGAACCGAAGACCAAATAGATATTGGTACATTTTCTTAACCCCTTATACACAAGCCAACGCTTCTTTCTCAACTATACTGGAGGCTCTTTCAACCTTGGATAAACTTCTGGACGCATATGCAACCGGTTGCAGTTTCCCTGACACATTTGGTTACTGTAACACACAACTGACCTTGTACGAAGATGCATCACATGCTAGTACTAAGCGTTTACATGGGTCATACAATACAAGGAACTTGTTAGAGCATAGCAGGTTTCTGGCCTTATTAAAGGCTGTCTCTTGAGATATACCCCAAACCCAGTCGTCACCCTTGCGTAGCAACAAATGCAAGGGTTCCAGTAAAGTGCTCAACCTAGTAAAAAGTTACTAAAATAGTTGAGGAGTCCCAGGAACAAATGCAGCTCCGTCACATTCTGTGGTCTGGGTGCATTCTTGATGGCTTCTGTCTTGGAGTCCGTGGGTCTGATGCCATCTGCCGCAATCTTTCTCCCCAGAAATTTGACCTCTGGCACCAGGAAAACACACTTGGAGTGTTTCAGCCTGAGTCCCACTCTGTCCAGTCGCTTTAGAACCTCTTCCAGGTTGTGCAAGTGTTTGGTGGTGTTGCGACCATTGATCAAGATGTCGTCTTGGAACACCACGGTGCATGGAACCGATTTCAGCAGACTCTCCATGTTCCTCTGGAAGATGGTCGCAGCCGAGCGAATCCCAAAGGGGCATTTGTGGTACACGAACAGTCCTTTGTGTGTGTTGATGCACGCCAACTTCTTTGATGATTCAGCCAGCTCCTGTGTCATGCAAGCGGAGGTTAGGTCTAGCTTGGTGAATGACTTTCCCCCTGCTAGCGTTGCGAATAAGTCCTCTACTTTGGGTAGCGGGTACTGGTCCTGTAATGAGACTCGGTTGATCGTCACCTTGTAGTCCCCGTAGATTGTGACCATCCCATCGCTCTTTAGTCCCGGCACGATTGGACTGGCCCACTCGTTGAACTCGACTGGTGATATGGTTTCCTGTTATATGTATACTTGTATTTACTCTGTACAGCCACCAGAGAACTCATGCCCTTGAGTCCCAAGGGATCCCATAATCCCTTGGGAGCACAGGTATTTAAGGAGGCTTCACAGATTGGAGAGGCACTCTGGAGACCTGCAATAAAAGACTAAGGTCACACTTTACTTTGAGCTCACAGTGTTCAGTGTGACTTTCTCCATACACAACAACTGGTGACGAGATACAGATAGCGAACCCAAAGATGCAGGGAACAGTGGGCATCCTGGAGACATTCTCGGAGGGAGATGGTTGGGAAACTTTTGTGGAGCTACTCGACCAATACTTCGTGGCCAACGAGCTACATGGGCAAGAGGGTGCTGCCAAACGAAGGGCGATCCTCCTCACCATGTGTGGGGCACCAACGTATGAAGAATCTGCTCACTCCAGCGAAACCCACGGAGAAATCGTACGACGGGTTGTGCACTCTGGTCCGAGAGCATTTGAACCCGAAGGAAAGCGTTCTGATGGCGAGGTACCGGTTCTACACCTACAAAAGGTCTGAAGGCCAGGAAGTGGCGAGTTATGTCGCTGAGCTATGACGCCTTGCAGGACATTGCGAATTTGAAGGACATTTGGAGCACATGCTCAGAGATTTTTTCATACATGGCACTGGCCACAAAACCATATTTCGCAAACTTTTAACTGTAGAGACCCCAACCTTGAGTAAGGCCATAGCGATAGCCCAGGCGTTCATTGCCACCAGTGACAATAAGAAGCAAATCTCTCAGCACACAAGTTCTGCTACAAGTAATGTGAACAAAGTGATGTTGCTTTCGAATCGTAACGTACAGGGCAGGTCACACATATCTGCAGCTACACGTCCGCAGATGTCTCAGAGTCCACCATCAAGGGTGATGAATGAAAGGCCATTAATACCTTATTGGTACTGCAGGGATGATCATTGTTTCCATTCATGTCGATTCAAAGAATACGTTTGCAAGGGCTGTGGAACAATCGGACACCTCCAACGAGTGTGCAGGCAAGCTGCAAAGCCTGTTAAACCTGCAAACCACCATGTTGCAGAGGAGGACAGATCCACGGAGGATCACGACGAATCAGAGCCTCAGATCGAGGAGGTAGAGGTACGTGGGGTGCACACATTCACCATGAATTGTCCCCTGATAATGCTGAATGTTGATTGAAATGGACTCCCGGTGTCAATGGAGCTGGATACGGGCACGAGCCAGTCCATCATGTGAAAAAGACTTTCGAAAGGTTGTGGTGCAACAAGGCCTCAAGGCCAGTCTTAACTCCAATTCGCACGAAACTAAGAACTGACATGAAAGAACTGATTCCTGTAATCGGCAGTGCTACCGTAAAGGTCTCCTATGATGGAGCGGTGCACGAGCTACCACTCTGGGTGGTACCGGGCGATGGTCCCACGCTGCTCAGCAGGAGCTGGCTGGGAAAGATACGCTGGAACTGGGACGACCTCCGAGTGCTATCGCCTGCTGACGACATTTCGTGTGCCCAGGTCTGAAACAAATTTCCTTCACTGTTCGAACCAGGCAACGGGAAATTCCAAGGAGCAAAAGTGCAGCTCCACCTAATTCCAGGGGCACGACCCATCCATCACAAGGTGAGAGCAGTACCGTACATGACGAGAGAAAGGGTAGAGATCGAACTAGACCGGCTGCAAAGAGAGGGCATCATCAAGTTCAAATTCAACAAGTGGGCCAGTCTTATCATCCCAGTCCTCAAGGGAGACGGCACCATCAGAATCTGTGCCGATTACAAAGTAACTATCAATTGTTTCTCCCTGCAAGACCAATACCCACTACCAAAAGCAGATGATCTCTTTGCAATGCCGACAGGAGGAAAGATGTTCACGAAGCTGGACCTGACTTCAGCCTACATGACACATGAACTGGAGGAATCATCGAAGGCCCTCACCTGCATCAACACGCACAAAGGTCTTTTTGTTTATAACAGATGCCCGTTTGGATTCCGATCAGCGGCGATATTCCAGAGAAACATGGAAAGTTTACTGAAGTCGGTCCCGCACACCGTGGTCTTCCAGGACGAGATTTTGGTCACAGGTCGGAACACAGTCGAGCACCTGTAGAACCTGGAGGAGGTTCTTAGTCGACTCAACCGCGTGGGGCTCAGGTTAAAATGCTCGAAGTGCTTTTTCCTGGTGCCTGAACTGGAATTCCTGGAAAGGAGGATTGCGGCGGATGGCATCAGGCCCACCAACGCGAAGACTGAGGCAATCGAGGCCCGGTATCGATGCGGACTTAGAGTCCTGTGTTCACAGATATAATACATGCTCGCAATTTACCCAGGGAAGCGCCGATAAGTTTATGGTCTTGGCCCTCCAAACCGTGGTCTAGGGTACACATCGACTATGCAGGCCCTTTCTTGGGCAAAATTTTCCTTGTGGTTGTATACGCATGCTCCAAGTGGATTGAATGTGAGATAATGTCGGCTAGCATGTCCGCTGCCACTACAGAAAGCCTGCGGGCCATGTTTGCCATTCACAGCCTACCCGATGTCCTGGTGAGCGACAACGGGCCATGTTTTACCAGTGCTGAGTTCAAAGAATTCATGACCTGTAACGGGATCAAACATGTCACATCTGCTCGTTCAAACCAGCGTCCAATGGTCAGGCAGAGAGAGCAGTGCAAACTATCAAGCAAGGCTTGAAGAGGGTAACTGAAGGCTCACTGCAGACTCGCCTATCCCAAGTCCTGCTTAGCTACTGCACGAGACCCCACTCACTCACTGGGATCCCACCTGCTGAACTGCACATGAAAAGAGCACTTAAGACAAGGCTCTCGTTAGTTCACCCTGATCTACATGAGCAGCTAGAGAGCAGGCGGCTTCAACAAAGTGCATACATGATAGCGCAAATGTGTCACGCGAGATTGAAATCAATGATCCTATATTTGTATTAAATTATGGATAAGGTCCCAAGTGGCTTCCCGGCACTGTCATAGCCAAAGAGGGGAGCAGTGTATTTCGGGTCAAACTTTCAAATGGACTCATTCACCGGAAACACTTGCACCAAATCAAGCTAGATTCACGGATTATCCTGAGCAACCCACATTGGACCCTTCCTTCTTTGACCCCTCAACATACACACCAGTGGCAACCGGCACCACGGTTGACCACGAAGCAGAACCCATCATCCACAGCAGCCCAGCAGGTCCCAACACACCAGGCAGCCCAGCAAAGACAGCTGCACAGCAGCCCAGCGAGGGCTCAACAAATGATTGAACAACACCAGCATTTGCACCGAGACGATCAACCAGAAAAAGAAAGGCCCCGGATTGACTCACCTTGGAAATAGTTACGCTATTGACTTTGGGGTGGGGAGTGTTGTTATATCTGTGTAAACCTGTATATACCTTGTGTAGCCACCAGAGGGCTCATCCCCTGGAGTCCCAAGGGATCCCACAATCCCTTGGAAGCACTGGTATTTAAGGAGGCTTCAGAGGTTGGAGAGGCACTCTGTCGACCTGCAATAAAAGACTAAGGTCACACTTTACTTTGAGCTCACAGTGTTCAGTCTGACTCTTTCTCCATACAGTACAATTCCCTCTCGTTGAAGTCTGTCCAGCTCGATTTCGATTTTCTCTCGCATCATATATGGGACTGCTCGGGCCTTGTGATGAAAGGACCGTGCCCCAGGAACAAGATGGATCTGCATTTTGGTGCCTGTGAAGTTGCCGATGCCTGGCTCAAATAACGCCGGGAATTTGTTTAGCACCTGGCGCACGGGGCGTCATCCCCCGAGGACAGTGCTTTGATGTCATTCTAGTTCCACCGGATCTTGCTAGTTCCTGCTGAACAGCGTTGGGCCATTGCCTGGTACAATCCATCGTGGTAAATCATGCACCCTTCCATCATACGATACTTTCACTTCCGATAACAGGTATGAGTTCTTTGCTGTAAGTGCGCAGCGTTATTTGAATCGGGCTCAGTTTTGGCCTCTGTGCCTTGTTACTCCACAGTTTCTCAAAAGCCTTCTGGCTCATGATTGATTGACTCGCCCCCGTGCCCAATTCCATGGAAACTGGAATGCCGTTAAGTTTAACTTTTAACATTATCGGAGGGCTTTTGGTGGTGAAAGAGTGCACCCCGTACACTTCCTCCTCATCCTCCGGTTGAGTTGCCTCTCCTGCTCTTCCAGCGTGATCTACGCTGGATCAGTCGCACTCTGCTGACTCTGCCATGTGGTGAGTCTGAGGTTGCTTGCACATTTGCTGGAGGTGCCCCATTGTTCCACAGCCCTTGCACACATAGTGCTTGAATCGACATTGGTGGGCTCTGTGACTGCCCCCGCAATGCCAGCAAGGTGTTAATGGATTTACATTAGCACTCCCCAATGGACTCTGAGTCACCCTAGGCCTGGCCTCTGTGATCGTGTGGGCCCTACCATGTACAGTTCTGTCTGCTGAAGTCATTATTTTATGCACAGTACTTGCCGGTGAGCTTCGATTCTGTGAAGATATCTGTTTCGTGTTGTCGCTCGTGAATATGAAGGCCTGGGCTATCGTGATGGCTTTGCTCAGATCTAAGGATTCGGCACACAGTAGTTTGTGGAGGATGGCTTCGTGGCTGATTCCGAGCACGAAAATGTCCTGCAACATTTCCCCCAAAGATCCTGCAAATTCGCACTGTCCTGCAAGGCATCTTAGGTCGGCGACAAAGTTCTGGCCCTCGGGGCGATGGTGCGTGTAAAAACGATACCTGGCCATCAAGATGTTCTCCTTCGGCTGGAGGTGTTCCCGAGCCAGCGCACATAGCTCTGTGTAAGTCTTGTCCATTGGTTTGTCTGGGACCAATAGAGCTTTGAGGAGGCCATATACCGACGACCCATCTGTGGTGAGGAGAATCACCCTGCACTTGGTCTCCATCTAAGCCGTGTCCAGCTCGTTTGCCACAAAGTACTGGTCGAGGCGCTCACCGAAGGTTTCCCAATCATCACCCTCAACAAATCTCCAGCCATTTCCGCGTGAAAGTTCGTAATCTGTAACTCGTCGCCAGTTATTAAGAATAACTCCATGAGAGTGTGTTGCAAGCTCAAACCATTTTGACCTTGGTCTCTTTAATATAACTCCAAAGTCAGGCAGCAGCATGGTGGACTGCCTTTTATAACTGCTTGCTCCAGGGTACACAGGTGACCCATAGATCTCCCACAGGTGTGCCCCCTAGTGGCAAGTCTTATTCACAGTTGAGGTTTACATACGTAACAGCGCCCACTCTGGCGCCTCTATATCTTTTTTATAATCATCATCATAGGCAGTCCCTCGGAATCAAGGAAGACTTGCTTCCATTCTTAGTATGAGTTCTTAGGTGGCTGTACAGGCCAATACAAGAACCACAGTCTCTGTCACAGGTGGGACAAATCGTCGTTGAGGGTAAGGGGTGGCTGAGACTGGTTTTCCGCACGCTCTTTCCGCTGCCTGTGCTTGATTTCTGCATGCTCTCAACGACGAAACTCGAGGTGCTCAGCGCCCTCCCGGATGCACTTCCTCCACTTAGGGCGGTCTTTGGCCAGGGATTCCCAGGTGTCAGTGGGGATGTTGCACTTTATCAGGAAGGCTTTGCAGGTGCCATTGTAATGTTTCCTCTGCCCACCTTTGGCTCATTTGCCGTGAAGGAATTCCGAGTAGAGCGCTTGCTTTGGGAGTCTCGTGTCTGGCATGCAAACGATGTGGCCTGCCCAGCGGAGCTGATCAAGTGTGGTCAGTGCTTCAATGCTAGGGATGTTGGCCTGGTTGAGGATGCTAATGTTGGTGTGTCTGTCCTCCCAGGGGATTTGTAGGATCTTGCGGAGGCATCGTTGGTATTTCTCCAGCGACTTGAGGTGTCAAATGTACATGGTCCATGTTTCTGAGCCATACAGGAAGGCGGGTATTACTACGGTCCTGTAGACCATGAGCTTGGTAGCAGATTTGAGGGCCTGGTCTTCAAACATTCTTTTCCTCAGGCGGCCGAACGCTGCACTGGCACACTGGAGGCGGTATTGAATCTCATCATCAATGTCTGCTCTTGTTGATAGGAGGCTCCTGAGGTATAGGAAATGGTCCACGTTGTCCGGGGCTGCGCCGTGGATCTTGATGACTCGGGGGCAGTGTTGTGCGGCGAGAACAGGCTGGTGGAGGACCTTTATCTTACGGATGTTGAGAGTGAGGCCCACACTTTCGTACGCCTCAGTAAATACCTCGACTATGTCCTGGAGTTCAGCCTCTGTATGTGCGCAGATGCATTCGTCGTCTGCGTACTGTAGCTCGACGACAGAGTTTGTGGTGGTCTTGGACCTAGCCTGGAGACGGTGACGGTTGAATAGGTTCCCACTGGTTCTATAGTTTAGTTCCACTTCAGCGAGGAGCTTGTTGACTGTGAGGTGGAGCATGGCAGCGAGGAAGATTGAGAAGAGTGTTGGGGCAATGACTCAACCTTGTTTGACCCCGGTCCGGATGTGGATTGGGTCTGTAATGGATTCGTTGGTAATAATCACGGCTTGCATGTTGTCATGGAGCAGGCGGAAGATGGTGACGAACTTTTGGGGGCATCTGAAACGTTTCCGCTGCCCTCCTTTGGCCCTTTTGCCGTGAAGGAGTTCCGAGTAGAGCGCTTGCTTTGGGAGTCTCATGTCTGGCATGCAAACTGTTATGTATGAATAAAAAATCTGATTAGACAGTGTGAGCTCAAAGTACAGTGTGACCGTAGTCTTTTATTTTGGGATTTTGGGATCCCTTGGGACTCCAGGGGATGAGCCCTCTGGTGGCTACACAAGGTATATACAGGTTTACACATATATAACAACACTCCACCCCACCCCCGACCCCCCCCCCCGCAAAGTCAATAGTGTAGCTATTTACAAGGTGAGTCGATCTGGAGCCTTTCTTTCCCTGGTTGATTGTCTCGGTGCAAATGCTGGTTTTGGTGAATCGTTTGTTGGGTCCTCGTCGGGCTGCCGTGCAGCTAGCCTTGCTGGTCTGCCTGGCATGGTGAGTCCTGCTGGGCTCTGCTGGTGATGGGTTCTGCTTCGTGGTCAACCGTGGTGCCGGTTGCCACTGGTGTGTATGTTGGGGGGTCAAAGAAGGTAGGGTCCAAAGTGGGTTGCTCAGGATAGTCCATGAATCTGAGTTTGATTTGGTCCAAGTGTTTCCAATGGGCCACAATAGTGCCGGGAAGCCACTTGGAACCTTGTCCATAATTCAACACAAATACAGGATCACTGATTTCAATTTTGCATGACACATTTGCGCTATCATGAAATGTACTTTGTTGAAGCCACTTGCTCTCTACCTGTTCATGTCGATCAGGGTGGACTAACGTTGTCTTAAGTGCCCTTTTCATGAGCAGTTCAGCAGGTAGAATCCCAGTGAGAGATTGAGGTCTCGTGCGGTAGCTATGCAGAACTCGGGATAGGCAAGTCTGCAGTGAGCCTTCAGTTACCCTCTTCAAGCTCGGCTTGATGGTTTGCACTGCACTCTCTGCCTGACCATTGGAAGCTGGTTTGAATGGGGCAGATGTAACATGTTTGATCCCATTACGGGTCATGAACTCTTTGAACTCGGCACTGGTGAAACATGGCCCGTTGTCGCTCACAAGGACATTAGGCAGGCCGTGCATGGCGAACATAGCCCGCAGGCTTTCAGTGGTGGAAGCGGACGTGCTTGCCGACATTATCTCACATTCAATCCATTTGGTGTACGCATCTACAACCACTCGGAACATTTTACCCAAAAACGGGCCTGCATAGTTGATGTGGACCCTGGACCATGGTTTGGAGGGCCAAGACCATCTGCGGGGCAACAGATGAGACTAAAGAATGTTTTTACACCAACCTCGAAAAATCCTGTCCTGCGTCCCCACGGATGACAAACTGATCGTCCTCGGTGACCAGAAGCTGGTGGGGGTCTGGAACTCACTGCCTGAAAGGGTGGTAGAGGCAGAAACCCTCATCACATTTTAAAAGTGTTTAGATGTGCACTTGAAGTGCTGTAACCTACAAGGCTACGGACCAAGAGCTGGAAAGTGAGATTAGGCTAGATAGCTCTTTGTCGGCCGGCACTGACATGGTGGGCCGAAATGGCCTCCTTCTGTGCTGTAAATTTCCATGATTCTATGATACAAGTATGGCATAACTTCACTACTTTTCAATTCTTTCCCTCTAGAAATAAACCCGTGTCTGGTTTGTTTTTTTATGGCCTTGCTAACCTGTGTCACAACTTTTAATGATTTGTGTATTTTACTCCCAGATTCCTTTGTTCCTCTACCCTACCTAGACTCGCACCCTCCAAGTAATAAGTGACCTTCCCATTCTTCCTACCAAAATGTAATACCTCACATTTATCTATGTTGAATTTCATTTGCCAATTATATGCCCATTCTGCAAATTTATTAATATCTTCCTGTAATTTGTTGCAGTCCTCCTCAGTTTTAACTATGTCCTCCAATTTGGTGTCATTCGCAAATTTGGAAATTGTGTTAATTTTGCAGAGGAACAAGTCACATGTCTCTCCTGTGACAGTTGGAACTGGTGCGCTCCACTCTCTCGTCCTGCGACAGTTGGAACTGATGCTCTCCATCTCTCCTGTGACAGTTGGAACCGGTGCTCTCCACTCTCCCTCCTGCGACAGTTGGAACTGGTGCCCTCTACTCTCCCGTCCTTATATATATATCAGTAATTAACTTTTAGCATTGTTGTTGCCAATTTAAGTGTATCTAAGGGTTAAGTCATGGCAGGAGAGCTCGGACACATGTTATGCTCCTCCTGTACCATGTGGGAACTCAGGAACACTTCTGGTGTCCCTGACGACTACGTGTGCAGGAAGTGTGTCCGCCTCCAGCTCCTGACGGACCGCATTGTGGAGCTGGAGCTGCGGGTGGATTCACTCTGGAGCATGCACGATGCTGAGAATGACGTGAATAGCATGTTTAGTGAGTTGGTCTTACCACAGATAAAAGGTCCACAGCCAGATAGGGAATGGAAGATCAACAGGAAGAGCAGTGCAAGGAAGGTAGTGCAGGGGTCCGCTGAGATCATTCCCCTGCAAAACAGATACACTGCCTTGGGTACTGTTGAGGGGGATGACTCATCAGGGGAGAGCAGCAGCAGCCAAGTTCATGGCACCGTGGCTGGCTCTGCTGCACAGGAGGGCAGGAAAAAGAGTGGGAGAGAGATAGTGATAGGGGTTCAATTGTAATGGGAATGGATAGGCATTTCTGCGGCCGCAACCGAGACTCCAGGATGGTATGTTGCCTCCCTGGTGCAAGGGTCAAGGATGTCTCAGGGTGCAGGACATTCTGAAAAGGGAGGGTGAACAGTCAGTTGTCGTGATGCATATAGGTACCAACGATATAGGTAAAAAAGGGGATGAGGTCTTACAATACGTATTTAGGGAGCTAGGAGTTAAATTAAAAAGTAGGACCTCAAAAGTAGTAATCTCAGGATTGCTACCAGTGCCACGTGCCAGTCAGAGTAGGAATTGCAGGATAGCTCAGATGAATACGTTGCTTGAGAAATGGTGCAGAAGGGAGGGATTCAAATTCCTGGGACTTTGGAACTGGTTCTGGGGGAGGTGGGACCAGTACAAACCGGACAGTCTGCACCTGGGCAGGATCGGAACCAATATCCTCAGGGGAGTGTTTGCTAGTGCTGTTGGGGAGGAGTTAAACTAATATGGCAGGGGGATAGCAACCTATGCAGGGAGACAGAGGGAAATAGAAGGGGGGCAGAAGCAAAAGATCGAAAGGAGAATAGTAAAAGTGGAGGGCAGAGAAACCCAAGGCAAAAAGCAAAAAGGGCCACATTACAGCAAGATTCAAAAGGGGAAAAGTGTGTTAAAAAGTCAAGCCTGAAGGCTCTGTGCCTCAATGCGAGGAGTATTCAGAATAAGGTGGATGAATTAAATGCGCAGATAGCAGTTAACGGATACGATGTGATTGGCATCACGAAGGCATGGCTCCAGGGTGACCAAGGCTGGGAACTCAACATCCAAGCGTATTCAGCATTTAGGAAGGATAGACAGAAAGGAAAAGGAGGCGGAGTGGCCTTGCTGGTTCAAGAGGAAATTAATGCAATTGTAAGGAAGGACATTAGCTTGGATGATGTGGAATCGGTATGGGTGGAGCTGCGGAATTCCAAAGGGCAGAAAATGCTAGTGGGAGTTGTGTATAGACCACCAAATGGTAGTAGTGAGGTTGGGGACAGCATCAAACAAGAAATAAGGGATGTGTGCAATAAAGGTACAGCAGTAATCATGGGCGACTTTAATCTACATATAGATTGGGCTAACCTAACTGGTAGCAATGCGGTGGAGGAGGATTTGCTGGAGTGTATTAGGGATGGTTTTCTAGACCAATATGTCGAGGAACCAACCAGGGAGCTGGCCATCCTAGACTGGGTGATGTATAATGAGAAGGGACTAATTAACAATCTTGTTGTGCGAGGCCCTTTGGGGAAAAGTGATCATAATATGGTAGAATTCCTTATTAGGATGGAGAGTGACAAAGTTAATTTGGAAACTAGGGTCCTGAACTTAAGGAAAGGTAACTTCGACAGTATGAGGTGTGAATTGGCTAGAATAGACTGGCAGAGGATACGTAAAGGGTTGACGGTGGATAAGCAATGGCAAACATTTAAAGATCACATGGATGAACTTCAGCAATTGTACATCCCTGTCTGGAGTAAAAATAAAACTAAGAAGGTGGCTCAACCATGGCTAACAAGGGAAATTAAGGATAGGACAAAGGAAGAGGCATATAAATTCATTAGAAAAAACAACAAACCTGAGGACTGGGAGAAATTTAGAATTCAACAGAGGAGGACTAAGGGTTTAATTAAGAGAGGGAAAATAGAATACGAGAGGAAGCTTGCAGGGAACATAAAAACTGACTGCAAAAGCTTCTATAAATATGCGAAGAGAAAAAGATTAGTAAAGACAAACGTAGGTCCCTTGCAGTTGGATTCAGGTGAATTTATAATGGGGAACAAAGAAATGGCAGACCAATTGAACCAATACTTTGGTTCTGTCTTCACAAAGGAAGATAGAAATAACCTTCCGAATGTACTAGGGGACAGTGGGTCTAGTGAGAATGAGGAACTGAAAGATATTCTTATTAGGCGGGAATTTGTGTTAGGGAAATTGATGGGATTAAAGGTCGATAAATCCCCGGGTCCTGATAGTCTGCATCCCAGAGTACTTAAGGACGTGGCCCTAGAAATAGTGGATGCATTGGTGATCATTTTCCAACAATCTATCGACTCTGGATCAGTTCCTATGGACTGGAGGGTAGCTAATGTAATGCCACTTTTTAAAAAAGGAGGGAGAGAGAAAGCGGGTAATTATAGACCGGTTAGCCTGACATCAGTAGTGGGGAAAATGTTGGAATCAATCATTAAGGATGAAATAGCAGCCCATTTGGAAAGCAGTGACTGAGTCAGCATGGATTTATGAAAGGGAAATCATGCTTGACGAATCTTCTGGAATTTTTTGAGGATGTAACTAGTAGAGTGGACAAGGGAGAACCAGCGGATGTGGTGTATTTGGACTTTCAAAAGGCTTTTGACAAGGTCCCGCACAAGAGTTGGTGTGCAAAATCAAAGCATTGGGGGTAATGTACTGACATGGATAGAGAACTGGTTGGTAGACAGGAAGCAGAGAGTTGAGATAAGCGGGTTCATTTCAGAATGGCAGGCAGTTAGTTACTAGTGGGGTGCCGCAGGGCTCAGTGCTGGGACCCCAGCTCTTTACAATATACATTAACGATTTGGATGAAGGAGTTGAATGTAATATCTCCAAGTTTGCGGATGACACTAAGCTGGGTGGCAGTGTGAGCTGTGAGGAGGACGCTAAGAGACTGCAGGGTGACTTGGGACAGGTTAGGTGAGTGGGCAAATGCATGACAGGTGCAGTATAATGTGGATAAATGTGAGGTTATCCATTTTGGGGGCAAAAACACGAAGGCAGACTATTATCTGAATGGCGGCAGACTAGAAAAAGGGGAGGTGCAACGAGACCTGGGTGTCATGTTTCATCAGTCACTGAAAGTGGGCACGCAGGTACAGCAGGCAGTAAAGAAGGCAAATGGCATGTTGGCCTTCATCGCTAGGGGATTTGAATATAGGATCAGGGAGGTCTTACTACAGTTGTACAGGGCCTTCGTGAGGCCTCACCTGGAATATTGTGTTCAATTTTGGTCTCCTAGTGTGAGGAAGGACATTCTTGCTATTGAGGGAGTGCAGCGAAGGTTCACCAGACTGATTCCAGGGATGGCTGGGCTGTCATATGAGGAGAGACTGGATCAACTGGGCCTTTATTCACAGGCATTTAGAAGGATGAGAGGGGATCTCATAGAAACATATAAGATTCTGACGGGACTGGAGAGGTTAGATGCAGGAAGAATGTTTTCGATGTTGGGGAAGTCCAGAACCAGGGGACATAGTCTTAGGATAAGGGGTAGGCCATTTAGGACTGAGATGAGAAGAAACTTCTTCACTCAGAGAGTTGTTGACCTGTGGAATTCCCTGCCACAGAGAGTTGTTGATGCCAGTTCATTGGATATATTCAAGAGGAAGTTAGATATGGCCCTTATGGTTAAGGGGATCAAGGGGTATGGCGAGAAAGTAGGAAAGGGGTACTGAAGGAATGATCAGCCATGATCTTATTGAATGGCGGTGCAGGCTCGAAGGGCCAAATGGCCTACTCCTGCACCTATTTTCTATGTTTCTATGTCAACCACGTGTGCATAAATAGGAACATAGCACTCAGCCATTAAAATAATAAATAACATTATTGTTGTTGTTCTTCATGATGCGGGTATTGCTGGCAAAATTGCCATTTATTGCCTATTTCTAACTTCATCCCTCCAGTCACAATCTCCTTTGCGGGAGCACCCAGAGATCGTACATCAAACTATGCAGAACTATCTCTCATGTCAGTTTTATGTCTGGTCGGCTCTTGTGTGAGACAATGAAAATTATGGGAATAAGGTACAGTAGCTGCATTTACTGAAACATAAGTGAAATAAAGTCTAATTCCCCTCAATACAATTCCAGCACTTACTGGATTGTCTGCTCCCCATCCCGTGGAGATTGATGTGAAGAGAGTTCATAATTTTCATCTGAATCAATTTCAACCTATTGTTAAATTAAGCTAATTTAACACATGTTGTACTTTCTACCCTCTTCTCCTGAAGGTGGTACATATTTCCACAGGCTCCAGCAACCCTCCAGTACTTTAGTCAGTTAACCTTTTTCACCTTTAATCATAGACAATTAATGTTGGCAGGGCACCCGACAGTGGGTGAAGAAGCATTAGAGTTGAGTTGTACACTGCTTTACTTCACATCTGTAGTTCCAGCAGGGATTTTAAGAAAGTGATCACTAATCAGGTATGTCAACCCTTTCATATATTTCTCCTTCCTCGTTCAAGGACACTGAAAACATCATTTGCGAACAATTTCAACACAATGCGTAGTTCTTTAATCCTGACAGAAATAGAACTTGATACCAGGCATAACTGAAAAAGAGGTATTCATTTAAAATTACTGGATAGATCTAGTTCAAACTTAATCAGGGGTCAGTTGGTAGCATTGTTGCCTCTGAGTCAGAAGATTGTGGGTTGAAGTCCCCTTCTAGAGACTTGCATACAAAAATCTAGGCTGACACTCCAGTGCATGACTGAGACACTGTTTGAGGTGCGTCTTTTGGATGAGATGTCTGCTCTCTCAGGTGGACATAAAAAAAAAAACCATATCACTATTTCGAAGAGCAGGGGAGTTACCCTCAGTGTCTTGCCAAATATTTATCCCTCAATCACCATCACTAAAAGCAGATTATCTGGTCATAAACTCACTGCTGTTTAAGGGAACTTGCTGTGTGCAAATTGGCTACTGCATGCAAATTGGCTGCTGCATTTCCTACATTGCAACAGTGACTGCACTTTAAAAGTACTACATTGGCTGTAAAGTGCTTTGGAACGTCCTGAGGTCGTGAAAGGTGCTCTATAAATGCAAGTATTTCAATCTTACATAACAAAATCAAAAGGTAGCTTTAGATGAAGAAGACCCTTCAGTCCATTTGATCTTATCTAAACAGAAGTCCTGTCTCTCTATTCTGATAGATATTTTTTTAACGTAAAGGGAAGACGATCAGCTTGGTATTCGGGAAGGAGTGAAAATTGCAAATACACAATGTGTTAAGCATTGATTTAGGAGTCGGAATCCTCACTTTCAGGAGGCGATCCTCCTGCCCTGCTCTCGGAGGATTAATGTTGACCTCCAAAGGGCAGGTGGCGCTGTTGCCTGTGGTGACGGGTGATAAGCGTTCTTGCAGCTGTCAGGAGCTCCTTGTTGGGGGTGTGGGAACATGGCGGCGGCAGCGATGAGGCAGGAGCTGTCCGTGCTCATGAACTCCAGCGGCTCCCACAAGGATCTGGCCGGCAAGTGAGTAAAACAGGAAGATGTGTGAGCGTGTGCAGCCCAAACCCCGGCAACTGTAGAAGGCAGTTGGCCGAGCTTTGCCTTCTGACAAACCGCACTCAGCCCCCAGCCTGGAGACCGCTCCATTCCCGAGCCGCCCGGCCGCCATCACCGAGGTCTGAGTGTTGAATGTGACCCGCCGCCCCGTGTGTCTGAGTGAGTTTGTGTCAGGCTTTCTCCCCCCCGCCATGTTTGGAGCTCCACTGGTACCTGAGGCTCAAAATCTGTTCACACCTTTGGTAGAAGGGGTGAAGTTCCTGCTGTCAATTTTTAGTAAAATGCCCATACGAATATCCCATTTTTTAACTCCCCTTTTTAGCTAAAATTATTGACAACACTGATTTCACCCCCACAATTCAAGGATTCCTCCATTCAATGAGCTCTTTCCCCGCCCCCTTGGTGTAAAGGCCTCAGGCCATGTCGATCATGATCATCCTAGATTTAGTCTGCTGAGATAGCTGATCTCAGATGGGCAGTAGTTGGGCGCCCTACATTAGAGAGGGGGGAAACGGGTACTGATTGTTATCCAGTGACTCTTACTGGAAA
Organism: Pristiophorus japonicus; assembly: GCF_044704955.1. Classification (NCBI taxonomy): domain Eukaryota; kingdom Metazoa; phylum Chordata; class Chondrichthyes; family Pristiophoridae; genus Pristiophorus; species Pristiophorus japonicus. Next base: position 224,559,255 of record NC_091978.1, read on the forward strand.
GTGTGTGTATGTGGATGCTGGATGGAAACAGGATTGGACTCAGCTATGAATGGTCACTTGGGTGAAGTATCTGAGGGCTGCTACTGGTTATGAAACTCTAGCAAAAAATAAGCACATTTTGGAGACACGCGAAGAAGGATTTTGATTCAGCTGTGTTTAGTTTGCAGACTTCTGTGTCTTTAGTGTCAGGATGCAACTACATTAAACAACTTTGGGCCTGTTCTGTTTTCTCAGTGAACTGGTATTGTACTGAAGCTTATAAACCAGGGAGATCCTAGGTTACATTCCTGGTCTGTGCTGAGTTAACGGATCTCAGCTAGGGTGGCATTGGTGATGCTATTCACTGTACCTGGGCAAGAGGGTGGACAGATTTATGCTGGGTTGTAAAGTTCTCTGCAGTCAAATCTGCAAGTACTAGCCTGAAGAATGACCAATCACGCAATGCACCTAGGGTTACCAGTGACCATGGGATCAAAAGAGAGGGATGATGCAGACATTGCACTCGGAGGAGGAGTGTGAAATATTAGATGAAATAAACATAGCGAGAGAGGAAGTATTAACAGGTTTAGCACCTTTGAAAGTGGATAAATCAAGGCCTGGATGAAATGTATCCCAAGCTGTTATGAGAAGCAAGAGAGGAAATAGCTGAGGCTCTTTCCATCATTTTTCAATTGTCCCTGGCTGCAGGTGTGGTGCTGGAGGACTGCTAACATTGTATTGTTGTTTAAAAAGGGAGAAAGGGATAGATCAAGTAATTACAGACCAGTCAGTCTAACCTCGGTGGTAGGAAAATTATTGGAGAAAATGCTGAGGGACAGGATAAATCTTCATTTAGAAAGACGTGGATTAATCAAGGATTACCAGCATTGATTTGCCAAGGGAAGGTCGTGTCTGACTAACTTGATTGAATTTTTTGAGGAGGTAAGAAAGAGGATCGATGAGGGTAATGCGTATGATGTAGTTTATATGGATTTTAGCAAGGCTTTTGATAAAGTCCCACATGGCAGACTGGTCATGAAAGTAAAAGCCCATGGGATCCAAGTGACAAGTTGGATCCAAAATTGGCTCAGGCAGGAAGCAAAGACCAATGGTGGATAGGTATTTTTATGACTGGAAGGCTGTTTCCAGTGGGTTTCTGCAGGGCTCAGTACTAGGTTCCTTGCTTTTTGTGAGAAATATCAATGATTTGGCCTTGAATGTAAGGGTATGATTAAGAAGTTTGCAGATAATGCAAAAATTGGTTGTGTGATTGCTAAAGAAGAAAGGTGTAGACTGCAGGAAGATATCAATGAACTGGTTAGTTGGGCAGAACAGTGGCAAATGGAATTCAATCAGGAGAAGTGTGTGGTAATGCATTGGGAAGGGCTAACAATATACACAATAAATGGTAGGTCATTGAGAAGTGTAGAGGAACAGAGGAGTGCACGTCCACAGATCCCTGAAGGTAGCAGGACAGGTATATAAGGTGGTTAAGAAGGCATACGGGATACTTGTCTCTATTAGCTGATGCATAGAATATAAGAACAGGGAGATTATGCTTGAACTTTATAAAACACTAGTTCGGTCACAGCTAGAGAACTGCATGTAGTTCTGGTAACCACATTACAGGAAAGATGGATTGTACTCGAGAGGGTATAGAGGAGATTTACGAGGATGTTGCCTGGACTGGAGAATTTTAGCTATGAGGAAAGATTGGATTGGCTGGGGTTTTCTTTGGAACAGAGGCGGCTGAGGGGAGACCTAATTAAGGTGTATAAAATTATGAAGGTCCTAGATAGAGTGGATAGGAAGGACCTATTTCCCTTCGCAGAGGGGTGAACAACCAGGGGGCACAGATTTAAAGTAATTGGTAGGAGGTTGAGAGGTGATTTGAGGTGACATTTTTTCACCCAGAGGGTGGTGAGGGTCTGGAACTCACTGCCTGAAAGGGTGGTAGAGGCAGAAACTCTCACTACATTTAAAAAGTACTTGGATATGCACTTGAAGCACCATAACTTACAAGGCTATGGACCAAGAACTGGAAAGTGGAATTAGGCTGAATAGTTCTGTCAGCCGGCAAATAGCCTTCTTCTGTACTGTAAATTTCTATGATTTCCTAGCCCGGAGGTTCCCAGACTGAGGAGAAGGTGTATGACTGGTTATGCGGCGCACAAGGACATTTGGGATTTGTCCCTTGAATCCTGAGATTACTGGTGCAAAGAAAGAGGAAAGACTTGGATATATATAGCGCCTTTCACGATCATCGGACGTCTCAAAGCACTTTGCAGCCAATGAAATACTGTAGCAAAATTGACCAATGTGTTTACACCATGTCAGTGCCTCCTGGCTCTGTATAACTGACTGAGCTTGGTGTTTGTTAATTGTGAATGAATGAAGAGCACTTTTTGCAGTGTAAAGTTGAGGATGTTGATCCTGGGGAAGGAACAAGTAGAACCGGTCAAAAGGAAAATAGGAAGTTTTGAGTTTCAACCCATCGTACTTGGACTTGGGATTCTCATTTACTGGTTCTTGACTGCAGTGTGTTATTTCCTAGAAAAGCGAGATGTGTGAGTGTGACCTGAATCTCAAAAGGACGGGATGCAGCAAAAAAAAATGTTGGAATCTCTGCCTTAGCATGTGTCACGGCCTTAGGACTAAAGGAGAAAAATCACCTGAAACAATTTTAAAATTGTGAAAAAACCTGTTTCTAAGAAGGACAACTTATTTTTATATGTATGTGCCATATATTATTTCTTATGATGTACAGTGAAATGAATTTAATCGCACTTTTACAAAAATGAAATCGGTCACAGGAACCTGCAATCTGTTGCTGACCAAAAACTAAACTGTTTACATTACAGCAGTCACTGCACTTCAAAAAGTAAAATGGGTTGAAACATTTCCACATGAAAGGCGCTGTATAAATGCAATTATTTCGTTTTGGCATTGTCACTAGGATTTCATTGAAACATACTGTTGGACGGACACCGTTCCAATTTAGATGTGTCTCGAGAGAGCATTTTGAGCTGAAGACTGGTAGGGAAGACTCACTCCTGAGTTTTTAAGACACAATGTCATTTGATATGGTTTACAGTGGCACAGTTTTCAGTTGTCCTTTGCTGGGAATGGTTTCCTTTCCAGCAGGATTGATTATGTATTTCATATTGTTACTACATAGGAGAGTCGACCTATACTGTGGTTTCGAACTAATTGATCTTAGTTTGCAGACAAGTTGTAATCGAATAGGACGTCTTCAGTAACCACTCCTTGTTGAAACATGCATTTAAGGAAAAAAGCTTTTGGGGGGGAAAAAAAAGACTTAACATTAGTAGTAAATTGTTAGAGATTGTTGTGCAGTTTATTTGTAAGTTGATGTCACAAGTATCAAACCTAAGACCTTTCTGATTTGTAGTCTCCGCACCACATCATTCACCGAGGCATCGGGATAGTCTATACAACCCCTTTAAAAATGTATGTGGCAACACTTGAAATTGAATTTCTTGGCTGCAAAACCCTAATTAATATTCCTGTGGAAATGTAATTGTTATGTGCAGTTCCCTACTTAATTCATGATGATGTTGGAACTCTTTGATTAATTTCCTGCCTTAATCTGATTGCAAGACCATTTTCAGTAGTCTTGCAGATTGTCACTGAAGACTGAGGGCTAGAAATTCACCAACTTTCCGACCATTTTACTGCCCAATTACCGCTGGGAAACAGTTCACTGCCCAAATAACGGCCCAACTCAAAATTACCGCCCATTTACCGCCTGTATATCGCTGGCGGTAACTTCGACAGTCAGTTACTGCCGGCGGGAAACAATACCGTCCGCCCATTTTTTTAATAGGTATTTCGACGTCATACTTCGTGCAACGCCTAAATACTGCCCAAAAATATCGCCGGCGATAAATTGAGAAAATTGCCCATTTTTACCGCTGGACTAAAATACCGCCCAGAAAACCCATGTCTTACCTGACCATAACCCAGCAGAAGGGACGCCATTTTTAAAATCAGAGGATCTTAAGGAAAGGCTGTTTGAAGTTGGTGAGAGCATAAAAGTGCTTTTTGAGTAGATTTGAATATATTGGAGAGAATCTGAACACATTGTGGTCAATTTAAAGGACATTTGTGGTTGTTTGAGGACATTTTAGGACATTAAAAGGAATGGGGCCTGTAATTTCTGTGCCAATATTGCTGACTACTTGCATGCTGCAGAATAGAGCTGGAAGGTTTATTGAAGAGCATTTTGTGCCCAATCTAAGAGGTCACAGACTTCTGAGGGGGAGGAGGCCTTACCCCCAACAAATTTACAGGCAGAAGCGTTCATATCTGCACCTATCCGATACACAATGCTTTAGAAGGCTGCGCTTCTGAAAAGAGGTCATCAATGAGATATGCCAGCTCATTAAGGAAGACCTGCAGCCTACCAGCACCATCAGAACTGCACTGCCTGTCGAGGTGGCAATATATGCTGCACCTCTCAGCATGCCACACATCGCTGCATTCACCAGGTAACTGAAACGCCTTGCGAGCACCTTTAGAGGAGCCAAAGGTGTACAGAAACCAAAAGGGATTCCACTCCCTGAACGTGCAGCTCGTCGTCAACCACACTCAATGCATCATGGCAGTAAATACTAATTTTCCAGGGAGCATCCATGATGTGTACATCTTGCGTGAAAGCACTGTCTCTGACTTGTTTAAGAGTCAGCCACAAGGTCGATGCTGGGGGACAAAGGATACGGCCTCGCCACCTGGCTCTTGACCAACTCTTCGTAAGCCTCAGACAGATGCCGAGCATCACTACAATAATAGCCATATTGCCACATGCAATATCGTCGAAGACAATTGGAGTGCTGAAGCAGCGCTTCTGATGCCTCTGGAGGCAGCCTGCAAAAGCCCTCTGAGCAGGTTGCTGAGTTCATTGTGGTATGTTGCACAACTTAGCCATCATGAGGGGACAGGAATTGCCACAGGGGACAGCAGGACCATCTCAGGAGAGAGGGGAGGAAGACGAGGAGCCTGACGATGAACCCATGCCCCCGCCTCCCGACACCACAGGGGAAGCCTCGTGGTACTTTCACAACTGCAAAACTGCTACTTCAGCAGCTCAAATTAACGATTTGCTTGAACAGTGAGAGTTACGTTTCACCCTTGCCTGGACATTGTATGCAATCCTTATAATGATTGTTGGCCCTCATTTTGTAAAAGTGAGTGAGACACTGCACAAGACTGGTTCAGTTGAATAAAATTTTGAAATTTTCAATAAGTTTTTAAAAGTTAAAATAAAAATACATAATTCTTTTCCATAAAATGTGATAAAACATTTTCCCTTACAACTAAAGCAACAAAAGCCAAATAACAACAACAACAAACAGTAAAAACTAGAAACAACCATAACAGCACCCCCCCCCCCCCCACTCAGCACCAATTCTACCTGTGGCCACCGTTCCCACCCCCCCCAATCACCTTACCCTCAATTGCTTTTTCCCGTTGCCCCTACCTGGGTTGGGACCACAGCGATGTGCAGCAGAGCACCTCAAGTGCTGCTGTTGTAGCGAGAGGGCGGGGCGGCGACAATGGCAGCGCCATGTGTGGGGACTCTGGAGAAGCCGGGGATGCTGAAAACCCAGCTTCAGAGTCAGAAACAATTAATTCGTCCTGACTCTCGGGTGCAGTCGTCATCGGTGGTATGACACCTTTGGGTGCAGTGCCATTTAACGATTCCATCAATTGCCACATGGCATCGACGGTTCGCCGCACTGCAGCAATGAGCTCTGCCATGTCCGCCGATTGACGTGCGGATTGTGATTCGATGTTCCCGGCTAAGCCACCCATGACCTGGAGGAGCCATAGACCTACGTCAATGCTCACCCTAGTCAGTCCCACCATGTCCAGGTCGGCGTCTGCCTGTCGTGAAGCATACCTGCCCTGCTGGATCAACCTCCACAGAAATTTGGGGCACAAACTACACATTATAATGATTAATGGGGGGCTATATTTAATATTTTTCATTGTTGCTGCACAAAGAAATTCTTCTGTGCCATCTCCGATGCTCACCGGGCTCGAGGCACACTAGGTTGGCAGCATCGCACTCTCGGCCAGACACAGGAGCTCAGCTTCCACCGCCCCCCCCCCCACCCCCCCCCCCCGGGCTACTTTTGCTGCACACTGCTTGGTCCCGCAACTTCCTCTGATTGGAACCCAGAAAAAAGGGATCCCAAGGAGGAAGAGATGGCTGCAGGTAGAATAGACTCGGAGTCTCCGTCTCCCCCTCCTCTACCACCTGTTGCACTTGCTGTTCACAGTCCCTGTCCCCACCCCCTCCAACCACAACAGCTTGAGGAGGGTCATCCGGACGAACGTACTCCTCAGTGGAGTCCCCTTCCGAAATCCACACCTGATGGATGTAGGCAGATGCTCCTATGGGCTGGACAGGTTGCTGCTCCTCCTGTACAACTAGAAAATATATGAATGGTTAGCAGCAGGGGAGGGGAGGGGAGGGGTCAGGGTGACATGAGTACGCTCACATTGCGCAGGTTTATGTAGAGGAGCACCACTACTGCATTAAACGTCGCTTAGAGACATTACATGAAATTAGCATAAACAGAATGGACAGAAACTGCATGACATTACATTTTGTGGTCCCGACATTACATTTTGGGGTCCCAGCATTACATTACATTATTTCTACTTTATATTGACATAACATTAAATTACATGACTGCAGCACATCGGGGATTATGCAGGACTTCCCCTCCACTGCCACTGGATCAGCATCATCACGGGTGGCCGAGCAATTATGCGCTCCGACCAGGGCTGCAGTGCACTTCTCCAGGTCAGACAACTCTACGAAGTTCGGTGGGCCTCCATCCATGCGCCACCGCCGCTCAGCCCGATTGCTGGATATTTTCTTCTGCAAAGATGACAATAGCAATGTTTAACCTAATTGCCCAGCTATTGTTAGGGAACACACAGATAGACCTCCCCAATTGGCCATCCCCAATCCTTTCTTCAATGTCCCATTAATGTACCATTAGGATGCAAGTGGTGCATGATGATCACATATAAATACAGAAAACCATCGCAATAAGATCGTTGATGGGAAGTAATGCGTGACACCAAGCTTAGCAACATTAAAATGTGGCAGATTTACATTTTAAGTAATGAGTCAGTGCATGATTAAAGTTACTACTTTCGTGGCTGAAACTGTTGTTCCATCGCTTACGGCACTAGTTTGCCCCCCTCCCCCCGATGGATTTGGGCGCCTGAGGACAATGCCTCTCAGATCTCTGTCCAAATGCGTTCGTATACTGCTGGGGCGGGTTTCCCACGCCCACCCAGGTCAATTGACCCCATCTCGCTTCCACCTTGTGGACCAGAGCCTCTTTGGTGTCCGACGAGAATCTTTTTGCCCTCTTCCTTCCCCCTACCTCTCTTTCCACCTCTCCCTCTCCTTCTCTCTCCATTATTTGGCTTGAAAAATATTCAAAAATTATGCAAAGTATACAAATTAATGTGGACTATTCAAAATAAATGTGGATGGTTCAAAACAGAGGTCTAAAAATCGATTATTAAAGTTTTAAAGTGTTAAAGTATTTATCTCTGCTTTTCGACCTTTCTCTACAATCTCCGTCCCTCTTCTTCACATGAGCGGGCGAACCCAGACTACGAATCGCGGGAAAAACTTATGTCTGAGAAAAAAATTTTGCACATGCGCAGAAGGTCCATTTTCATGGTCGTCAGCCTTACACGAGCAAAATAACCACCACCGCCCAATATTTACTGCTATCGTTATCGCGAACAAATTTTACCGAAACTAGCGGCTTGGGTTCTTAGCTGTATTTTAGCGGTACTAAAAATGCGATCAGCGTTTACCGCTGGAATACCGCTGAGATATGAATGTTTTTGGATAGGAGTACTGTATTGGAGTACTCAGGGATGTCTTTGTTACTTTGCTATTTCCTGGATCTTATGTTTGATTTTTGTTCATGTCGGTAGCCTATATCAAATAAACCTCGAGCAGATTTTGCTCTCTGGTGCTGGTGAAACCAAATGAATACAGAATACATGTCAGGGATTTCAGGAGTAGGATATTTATTCAAAGGCCAATCCTGATTGAATGATGTACAAGTGATGAAGTTGCAATGTCAGATCACAATGCCTTGCTGAATGACGTTGTTTGGAAAAGGTCCCTGCAGTTTTCTCCATGAGTCACAGAAATTTTAAAAATTGTCTTTGGGAGAAAAACCAAAAGCAGATATAGCTAAGGTGATGAACGGTGATATCACACCAAGAGCTGCAACTGTCAGTGATGATTGCAGGAAATGCTTTCATTGGATACTGCCAGTCTCTTCCTTGGGTGGTATTCAGTTGCAAAGGGAGAGGCTTTTTTCATGCTTGATCATTTTCCATAACAGGTCGATGTAGGAGTGCTGGCTACTTTTAGTTTAAAAGTTCACCGTGCCTCAAATAGAACATTGGTGCACTGGAGAGGCCTCAGAAAAGAGCAACAACGATAATTTAGGACCTTGGTGCTCTAAATTATGTGCAGCATCTTGTGGCACTGAGTGTGTTTTGTTAGAGAATAGATACAATCATAGGTGGTCCCTCAAACAAGGATAACTTGCTTCCACGAGAGTTCATAGATGTTACAATGAAGGACCCGATGTTCCAGTCCTGAACTCCAGTTGAGGGGATGGAAGATGCCTGTGCGTGAATTTTTTTAACGTGTGGTGACCGTTGCACATCAGCCACCTCACGGGCTCGACAGCTAGGCCTTTATTCAGTGCCAAGGATTAACCAGGACCACTGGAGACCTGCTCTGCTGCACGGACCTAGTGCGCACACATATCATAGTGTGGGCAGATCCGGGCTTCCCCTGGGCCCTCGGCTCTTCTGGGCCCTGTACCCTCATTTGCCGCACCTCCGCCATGGTGTTCCAGGGCCCGGTGCTCCAGCTCTATTTATAGCCCCGACCTGCGGTGGTGTTCTCATACAGGTCGGGGCAGCCCCCGATGTTAGCAATAAACCGTTTATTTTTGTAAGTTTATAATACAGGTTTTTTAAATGCTGACTGGATAATGTAGTGGCAAGCAGGTTTCTTTGATTGGACTGAGAGTGCAACTGGGAGGTAGAGAGTATAAAATTAACAAGTCTCAGGTAAGATTTGAGACTAGAGTTTTTCCCCCACAGAGCTGTGGATATGTGAAATAAACTCCCAGCTAGCACGGTGGGTAGTTTTTGTCTGACCAGTCTTGGGGCTCAATTTTCCTGGGTCACTTGCGCCGTTTTTTTGGCACGCGCTGTTTTTTCTCGTGTAATTATTTAATTAAAAGTTTCCCCTGGAATCTGCGCCGGCCTAACTAGTTAGTTATGATTTTTCTACATTAGGTTTTTTGACGTCATATGTCTGCGCCAGTTTTCAGCATTTTTTGCAGTTTGGCCCAAATTTTTTTATCCTTCTGGTGAGTTAGAGAAAGCAGCGCACATTGAAAAATCGGTGCTGAAAGAAGCCATTGTTTTTCATTGAAACTTTTGGAGGAAGTCAAGAACACTTGAAATATCCATAATAAAGTTCAACTTTTTTTTAACTTTTCAACAGAGTACATGAAAGTTTCTTGGATTTCTGAAGTTTTCATTTCTTTTTAAACTCATGCCACCACCAAACGTCTTCAAGCAGGGCTGGAGGGTCATAGCGTCAGCCGTCAGAATCTGCCCCACGCTCGGACACGGGCTCGGGGCTCAGCTGGAAAACAAGCCCGGGGTGTGGGGGGAGGGTGGAGAGGTGGCGATTGGAAGGCTTCTGCACTGAGCCCGGAGAGAGAGGTGCCAATCGGAAGGCTGCTGCACTCGGCACAAGACTGCAATGAGTTTGTGGGGTGGGGGAGATGGGAAGAAGTCACAAGACTGCAATGGGTGGGGTGGGGGAGAGAAGGGAGGAGGAGGAGGAGTCACAAGACCTGGGTGTGGTCCATCTTTGGAGAGAGACCAAAGAACCTGTCCTACCGACTGTGTTAATAATGAAACAAGTAATGAAAATTATTTTGATTTAATGTAAAATATATTTTATTCAAAAGTTTAACAAACCGTTCTTTGTACTTTAATAAAATTATTCTTGTATCAAACTTTAATGTTTTCAGTTACGATCACTTACAAACTCTGTAAGATCACTTACTAACTTTTAAACTTGTAAATTTACATAACTTACAAAAATCTTTTAATTTGAGAACAATAGTAACAATAATAATAACAGCAGCAGCAAAAAAAGGCTGCACCCATCTCTCCTGCACCTAATTCTAAGGCCACCCACCGCGCTTGTTCTTGGTGACTCCACCATCCCTGCTTGCAGTGTTTCTGGGGTTGGTACCAAGCTTATTCTTCCTCAGATCTCCGGTAGTGCGCACCTGTTGAGGGTGGGGGGGGATGCGGGGGACGAGGCAGGCGGCAATGTGGAGGGCCCGGCTTGGGGCTCTTCAGAGGCTGGTGTGGGGATTGGAGTGGGAGTTGATTCTGTCAATGAGCGCGTTCCCTTATTGCAGCAGCTAACTCCAACATGCCGTCCCTCATGCGCCCTGACAGTGTCTCAATGACCTGCAACATTCCCTCCCTCATGGTCAGTGACAGTGTTTGCACCATCTCTAACATTCTCTTCCTCATGTTCACTGACAGCGCATCAGCTACCTGTGACATTCCCTCCCTCATGGGACATAGTTCCCATTTCTCGTGAAATTGCTGTTACTTCTCCCGACAGTCCCGCTACCTCATCACCCACCCCACTGATGATGTCCAGGAGTGATCGTGTAAGGTCAGTGCTCTCTCTCTACCCTCCCCCCCCCCCCCCCCCCCATTGCCATCATCTGAACCACATCGGTTCGATCCTGCACCTCAGAGGGCTGTTAAGCTCTACTTCCCCTCCTTCCCACGGGTGTAGCTTGCACCCACCACTGGGACCCGCAGTCTCGGATGTTAGGAAACCATGGAATGTCCCATCAACTCTCAAACCACTAGTCACGGAAGGGGCTGATATCTCAATGGGCTGCTCCTCCACCAAAGTCAGTAAAATAGTGGGGGCTTCATCCATCTCCATCCCCTCCCCCTCACCCCCATGCTCTTGGTCTGGCGGCTGGGATTGGAAAATGTTCTCTTCAGGCTCGTCCTCGTCTGAATCTTCTGCATCGTCAAGGTTGGCCTCAAATTCTGCAAAATATATCATCGTCATAGGCAGTCCCTCAGAATCGAGGAAGACTTGCTTCCACTCTTAAAATGAGTTCTTAGGTGGCTGAACAGTCCAATACGAGAACCACAGTTTCTGTCACAGATGAGACAGATAGTCGTTGTGGGAAAGGGTGGGTGGGACTAGTTTGCCGCACCCTCTTTCCACTGCCTGCGCTTGATTTCGGCATGCTCTCGGCGATGAGACTCGAGGTGCTCAGCACCCTCCCGGATGCACTTCCTCCACTTCGGGTGGTGTTTGGCCAGAGACTCCCAGGTGTCAGTGGGGATGTTGCACTTTATCTATAAGGCTTTGATGATGTCCTTGTAATGCTTTCTCTGCCCACCTTTGGCTCGTTTGCCGTGAAGGAGTTCCGAGTAGAGCGCTTGCTTTGCTCGTGTCTGGCATGCGAACAATGTGGCCTGCCCAGCGGAGCTGATCAAGTGTGGTCAGTGCTTCAATGCTGGGGATGTTGGCCTGCTCGAGGACGCTAATGTTGGTGTGCCTGTCCTCCCAGGGGATTTGGAGGATCTTGTGGAGACATCGTTGGTGGTATTTCTCCAGCGACTTGAGTGGCAAATGTACATGGACCATGTCTCTGAGCCATACAGGAGAGTGGGTATTACTACGGCCCTGTAGACCATGAGCTTGGTGGCAGATTTGAGGGGCTGGTCTTCAAACACACTTTTCCTCAGGCGGCCGAAGGCTGCACTGGCGCACTGGAGGCGGTGTTGGATCTCGTCGTCAATGTCTGCTCTTGTTGATAAGAGGCTCCCGAGGTATAGGAAATGGTCCACGTTGTCCAGGGCCGCGCCGTGGATCTTGATGACTTGTGGGCAGTGCTGTGCGGCAAGGACAGGCTGGTGGAGGATCTTTTTATCTTGCGGATGTTGAGCGTAAGGCCCATGCTTTCATACGCCTCAGTAAATACGTCGACTATGTCATGGAGTTCAGCCTCTGTATGTGCGCAGATGCATTCTTCGTCCGCGTATTGCAGCTCAACGACGGAGGATGGGGTGGTCTTGGACCTGGCCTGGTAACGACGAAGATTGAACAGGTTCCCACTGATTCTGTAGTTTAGTTCCACTTCAGCGGGGAGCTTGTTGACTGTGAGGTGGAGCATGGCAGCGAGGAAGATTGAGAAGAGGTTTGGGACAATGACGCAGCCCTGTTTGACCCCGGTCCGAATGTGGATTGGGTCTGTAATGGATTCGTTGGTAAGGATCAAGCCTGCATGTCGTCGTCGAGCAGGCGGAGAATGGTGACAAATGTTTGGGGGCATCCAAAATGGAGGAGGACACTCCACAGACCCTCGCGGTTGACAGTGTCAAAGGCCTTTGTAAGGTCGAAGAAGGCCATGTATAAGGGCTGGTGCTGTTCCCTGCATTTTTCCTGCAGCTGTTGCGCTGCAAAAATCCTGTCCGTTGTGCCCCGTAGAGGACGAAATCTAGACTGCGACTCCGGGAGGAGCTCCTCGGCCACGGGGAGAAGACGGGTGAGGAGGATTCTAGTGATGACTTTCCCAGTGGCTGATAACAGGGAGATTCCTCTGTAGTTGCCGCAGTCGGACTTGTCCCCTTTTTTAAAGATGGTCACGATCACTGCATCTTTGAGATCACCCGGCATGCTCTCCTCCCTCCAGATGAGAGAGATGAGGTCATGTATTCGTGCCAACAGTGCCTCTCCGCCATACTTCAGTGCCTCAGCGGGGATTCCATCCGCTCCTGTAGCCTTGTTCTTAAGCTGGCTCATGGCTTTTTCTACCTCGTGCAGTGTTGGCGTTTTACTGAGGTGGTGACGGATAGCATGCTGCGAGATGGAGTCGAGAACACTCAAATCAAACGCGGAGTCGAGAACACTCAAATCAAACGCAGAGTCTCGATTGGGGAGATCTTCAAAGTGCTCCTATCAGCGGGCCCTGACTGCCTCGGTGTCCTCGATGAATGTTTTCCCGTTCTTAGCCAGCAGTGGGGTGGGACCTTGAGTGTTTGGACCATAAGTGGGCTTGACTGCGATGAACAATCCTCACACATCATGGCTGTTGGCCAGTTACTATATTTCCTGTGCTTTCTCCATCCACCACCTGTTCTTTTGGTCCCGGGTTTTTTGTTGATTCTCAGCCTTAAGCTGTCTGTAATGCTGCTTTGCTGCTCCCGAGTTGGGTTGTTGTTTAAGGCTCAGAAATGCTCTGCGTTTGCGATCTATTAGCTCTTGGACCTCCTGATCATTCTCATCAAACCAGTCCTGGTGTTTCCTGGTTGAGTGACCGAGTGTCTCTTTGCAGGCACTGGTTATGGAGGCCTGGAGGGCAGACCAAGCGCTGTGGGCATTCTGCGTCTCATAACATTACCACTATGCGCCCCAGTAACATTATTCAATGGAATTGCAATTGTAAATGTGACCAGCTGTATATGTCCCACCCAGCAGAAAGACACCCTCTCTAAAAAGTTGCATTTTCATCTTTGCAGAGGAAGGTGGCACATAATGAAAGGGAAAGAACTCGAAGAGGAGGAGGTGCAGAAAATCTGCAGCCACTGACACCAGTGGAAGAGAGGGTCGTTGCTTTGATGAGTCCTGCCTGGAGAAAAGCAACCACCACTGCACAAGCTGGTTAGCAGCAGAGAAGGGGGCAGGGTAGCATGAGTCGCCACACACAGCGCAGGCAGCAGGCTCATTTGAAGGACCACGATGAATGATAGCACATTGCATCAACCGAAGCATAGCTGACAGAGACATCCCCATGAACCGAAGCATGGCTCGCTCGCACAGTACTTAACATTCAGCAAAGCCAGACTGTGGAATTTGCAGGACTTACCCTCTCCCTCGAGAGTGGGCCCAGCTTGTGCAGTGGTGGTTGCTTTTCTCCAGGCAGGACCCATCAAAGCAACGACCCTCTCTTCCACTGGTGTCAGTGGCTGCAGATTTTCTGCGCCTCCTCCTCTTCGAGTTCTTTCCCTTTCATTATGTGCCACCTTCCTCTGCAAAGATGAAAATGCAACTTTTTAGAGAGGGTGTCTTTCTGCTGGGTGGGACATATACAGCTGGTCACATTTACAATTGCAATTCCATTGAATAAATGAAAATATTACTTATATTAACTACTTGACCAAGGTCCTGCCACTTTTTACACTGGTCTCCAGATCTCGTGGTGGTCACCATTGCACAGTAATCTTGTGCAAGTTGGTTCCAGCGTTTCTTCTTTTCTTTGGGTGGAACTTTTATGTGACCTCTGCTGGTGTCCAGCTCGTGCCATCTGTTCTCAATCACAGTAACTAGTGCCTCCACTTCATCCTGTAAGAAATTCTTAGTCCTTGCACCGCATTGCATCTTGTATTGCTGCAGATCCAATTTTTCCAATGCTCTCACACAGCACTCCTTCTCAATACTCCTGTGACGCGCCTTTACTATGTTTTACTATGTTAAAGACGCTATATAAATACAAGTTGTTGTTGGCTTGGGACCATAGTCTCTGCAGAAGAGTAGGGATTTGATTGAGGTCTCAGAATTTCACAGATATGGACATCTTGGATGTAGGGAAATTCTTCTGTCGAATACAGTTTTCAAATATTAAGAGACAAAGTTTTATGTTGAGGGTATAAAAAGAAAATAGTAAAATTGGCTAACATTTTGTTTATATGAGGGTGATAGAATTGTGAAGCATTATCAATGACAGTGGTGGAACAGAAAGTCATGGCAGGTTTCAAAAAAGGACTGGATGAATTCCTAATAGTGCCAGCCTTGGCTCAGTGCTTGCACTCTTGCGTCTGAATTTGAAGGTCCTAGGTTCAAGCCCCAAACTAGAGGCTTGGGCACATGACACTTGAGTGCAGTAATGAGGGAGCGCTGCACTGTTGGAGGTGTCATCTTTCAGTTGAACCGTTGAATCGAGACCCCGCCTGCTTTTTCAGGTGGATGTAAATAAAACTTGGTACTATTGTCCTGGCCAATATTTGTACCTCAAGCAAGTTATCTGGTCTCATTGTTGTTTGTCTAACTTGCTATGCATAAATTAACTGCTATATTTGCCTGCATTACAACAGTGACTGGCCGTTCAGCCCCTCAAACCTGTTCAAAAGTCTGATCATTAGCAGTGAAGTAGTGTGGGACATCCTGAGATGGTGAAAGGCGCAATAGAAATGCAAGTTTGTTCTTTCTGAAGAAAAATACAGGATTATTAATTCCAGAAGCATGGTAAGGAGAACTGATGGGTGGTTTAAGGTAAACAAGGCTCCAGCCTCTGACAAATCGATGTAAGGGTGCTGGGTGAGGTTAACGGAGGAGAGGTGACGGGATGGACCAACACATTACTATGTTGCTATAAGGTAACAGAATAGACACAGTGAATCTGAAACAATAATTTCACACATGGCAGGAGAGCAAGTCAAGATGGCTCAGTTTCATGATCGTGAGTGCAGGACAAACATCAGCAATTATTTCTTTACATAGTGTGATCAGCTTCAAGAACAGGTCACCAAGATATTGGACTCATTTAAGAAACAGTTGTTGTAATGGTAATGATGGTGTGGTATTTCAGAAGGATGATATTAAATGGGCTGAACTGATCTTGTAGTTAATTAATGACATGTTGATTAATCTCTTTAAAAGAGTTACCTCATTATGAGATTGTTGACTGTAAGGATAAGTGTAGCTATATTAACGACATGGAAGAAGGAACTGTGTGTAATGTCGCCAAGTTTGCTGCTGATACAAAGATGGGAGGAAAAGCAATGTGTGAGGAGGACACAAAAAAATCTGCAAAAGGACATAGACAGGCTAAGTGTGTGGGCAAAAATTTGGCAGATGGAGTATAATGTTGGAAAGTCTGAGGTCATGCACTTTGGCAGGAAAAATCAAAGAGCAAGTTATCATTTAAATGGAGAAAGATTGCAAAGTGCTGCAGTACAGGGGAACCTGGGGGTACTTGTGCATGAAACACAAAAGGATAGTATGCAGGTACAGCAAGTGATCAGGAAGGCCAATGGAATCTTGGCCTTTATTGCAAAGAGGATGGAGTATAAAAGCAGGGAAGTCTTGCCACAGCTATACAGGGTATTGGTGAGGCCACACCTGGAATACTGCGTGCAGTTTTGGTTTCCATATTTACGAAAGGATATACTTTGGAGGTAGTTCAGAGAAGGTTCACTAGGTTGATTCTGGGGATGAGGGGGTTGACTTTTGAGGAAAGGTTGGGCCTCTACTCATTGGAATTCAGAAGAATGAGAGGTGATCTTATCGAAACGTATAAGATTATGAGGGGGCTTGACAAGGTGGATGCAGAGAGGATGTTTCCACTGATGGGGGAGACTTAAACCAGAGGGCATGATCTTAGAATAAGGGACCACCCTTTTAAAACTGAGATGAGGAGAAATTTCTTCTGAGGGTTGTAAATCTGTGGAATTCGCTGCCTCAGAGCTGTGGAAGCTGGGACATTGAATAAATTTAAGACAGAAATAGACAGTTTCTTAAACGATAAGGAGCGGGCAGGGAAGTGGAGCTGAGTCCATGATCAGATCAGCCATGATCTTATTGAATGGCGGAGCAGGCTCGAGGGGCCATATGGCCTACTCCTATTCCTATTTCTTATGTTCTTATAATCAAATGCCTTGTGCAACATGATGGTTTCTGAACAGCTAGGCCTCAAATGTCACACCAAGGAAAGCAACTATTATGGAATGTACAATTCAAGATCAAATTGGTAATCTGAAGTCCATGTAAAAGACTCTCTGTGCCACTTTCTCTTTTCAGTGAGGGCCATAGGTCTGTCTGTACAAAAAGAGACGTTTTAGAATTTTCTCTCTTGATTTCATGCTCAATATTTTGGTTTCAGCATAATTTGAATTGTCTAAAGGTGGATTCTGCAATTTTCACACTTTGTGCACTTTTCAACTTTTTTTTTAACCTTGCCCACCCACTTGAATCCTGGTGCTCTTTCCAGATGATCAACATCTCGCTTTAATGTTTGGACTCCAGAGGTATCGAAGGATATGGGGATCGGCTGTGAAAGAGGAGTTGAGGTGGAAGATCGGCCATAATTTTATTGAATGGTGGAGCAGGCTCGAGGGACTGTTGGCCTACCTACTCCTGCTCCTAATTCTTATGTTCTTATCTTTACTTAATTTATCTTTGAACTTTTATTCTTAAAATCAAATAGATTTGTTAGTGATTTGTGCATGTGTGGTCTGTGGAAGGAATGGACATGGTGGGCCAGTTGGCCATTTCTCATTCCATATTTTTCTACATTCAAAGATACTCAAAAGGAGCAAAAATAGTTCTGTGAAAATCATTAACAGAATTATAGCATGAATGGAATGAATATTGTAGCACATAATATAAAGATCCAGTGTGAAGCATAGTAATATGAATATGGGGTCATTAATCATAGCCAATATGACCACGTTTTCATAGATTTATTGATAAATGTTTTAACTCCCATTCAAAATCTCAGTATAACAAACTGAATGCCAAGCCACCCTCCAAAATTGAATTAAAAATTTTGTTTTCACAGTCTTGTGAATTTAGTAACCAATGTTCGGTATTGTATTAGTGAATTAGTTAGAAAAGCCAACTATAGGACATCATTTTATGTGAGAGTAATTTCCTAGTATAGTACATATTTATCTTTCGTTATTTCTGTAGGATCTGTTCTTTAAGCCAATTAGATGCGGGTTCATATCAGGTCGATAGTGTAATATATTTAGATTATGGCAGTCCTATTCGCCCTGTGCTAAAGTGCTTATTCCAGGTTACTCCTCTCTTAACTTTCAACTGACTTGTGCTGTGATACAGTTCCATGGTCGCTGCAGCCCTCTAGAACCTTGTGCAAATGGCTATTCTTCACACGTGCCTAGTTAGTGAGTGCAGGCGCTATTTGGGTGTGAAGAGGATCATAGCTGAGCTCAGCGTTCACAAATGTGCAGTATCCAGTCGTGGTCAATTGGGAGTGGGAACCTTGAGTTTTACCCCCACTCTTAGCCCAGGAGCTTCTTTGGCCAATTGTTGCACTTGTACTGCTGCTCTGGCTGAGTTTAGCCAGCTGAACTGAGTACAGTCTGGGATTCAAACCTGGGAACCCCTCGTTTGTATGGCTTAGAACATGAGCAAGCAATAGTAATTCTCTTTGACACAGATATCCTCGTCTCCAGTAAAATTTAATGGGAACAGTTGTTTTTGTAAGTTTGCAAAAAAAACATATAATCTTTAAAAGTGGTGTCACTTTCCTTTTAAAAATCCTGAAGTACAATTTTGTTTCAGGACTGTGATGCAAGGACAGGGATTAATTCCTTAACCTGTCATCTTTTTGTGCCCTTCAATAGGTATCGCCAGATCCTGGAAAAGGCCTTGCAGCTATCAGGGGCTGAGCAGCTGGAGGCTTTGAAGGCCTTTGTCGAGGCTAGTGAGTATTGTACTTTAGGATATATTGTGTGCTCTATTGAGCAAAGACTGCACTATGTATTACTTGTTATATTTTTCTGTACTCTGATAATCTAAAAATAACTTCTCCCTACCCAATTTGAGGTGGCATTCTTCCCCTCTCCACCCTCCCCATCTCCCGTCCAAGTTCAAACAAACAGTCTTCTTCCCCCCATCCTCGCTCAAAATGCCCCTCTTGTCCCCCATTTCAAGTCAACATTCATCTTGTCCTCCCCTCCAATTTCATACTGACACTGCTACCTTCCAACCCCACCAGTTTTGCAGTGACGCTCTCTTAATGCATCTCATCCCAACAACTGCTGACCCAAGTGGTTAAATATCACTATATTTGAGATGAGATTTTGACCACACATCCATGCCATCACCTGATGCTGCTCCTGCCTCAGTTCATCGGCTGCTGAAACCCTCTATCATGTCTTTGTTACCTCTAGTCTTGACTAATCCAACACACTACCGGCCGGCCTCCCACGTTGTACCCTCAGTAAACTTGAGCTGACCAAAAACTCGACTGTTGTGTCCTAACTTGCACGAAGTCCTGTTCGCTCATCACCCCTGTGCTCGCTGATCTACATTGGCTCCCGGTTAAGCAATATCTTGATTTCAAAATGTTCATCCTTGTTTTTAAATCCCTTCATGACCATGCCCCTCCCTGTCTCTGTAATCTCCTCCAGCCCCACAACCCCAAAGATATCTGCGATCCTCTAATTCTGGCCTTTTGCGCAGCTCAGATTTCAGTCGCTCAACTATTGGTGGCTGTGCCGTCAGCTGCCAATGCTGTAAGCTCTGGAATTCCCTGCCAAACCTCTCCGCCTCTCTACCTCTCTTTCCTCCTTTTCAGGCGCTCCTTAAAATCTACCTCTGACCAAGCTTTTGGTCATTGCCCTAATATCTCTTTGTGTGGCTTGGTGTCAAATTTTGTTTTATAACACTCCTGTGAAGCACCTTGGGACAGTTTTGCTACATTAAAGACGCTATATAAATACAAGATATTGTGTATATACCGTTGGCAGGAACTCTCAATATCATGAGAAGGGAGGGCGGACGGGCGGGCAAGGGGAGGGATAGGTGGAGAGAGATGCGAAGGGGAAAGAAGTGGAGCGAGCAGAGGCAGAGGAATGCAGGGAGGGGAAGAGAGCAAGATGCAGGGAGAGGAAAGGGGCAATGGTGGTTTGCCTTATCAGGGAGAAGGGGGATATGTGTGCTGAATTTGTCTTAGTGAGAGCTCGTCAGCGATCTAGTTTTGCTTCAGCGGGGAATGGGGGTTGCAGTTAACATAGCAGTCATTTTTTGCCTCAGCATGATGGGAGGTGGTGGGTTGTCGGGTGTCTGCCTCAGTAAGTGTGGGGGGGGGGGCGGAGTTCGGGTTTTTACCTTGGGAGGTGATGGTGGCTGTGTTGGTTTCTTTCATCAGTGGAAGGGAGCATTGGTATCTTTGTTTTCATTTCATACTTTCTGTTTTTGATCCCCAACTTTATTTCTCAAGTCATGCTTACCGTGTCATCAGATACTGCTGCGAGCTAGGCACAAACATGAGTTGTTTACCAGCCCTTCACTTTTTCACTGGACATTTGGAGAGATTTCAGTTCATCCGCTGGGTGCTGTATTTTCTTGTGGTTTCTTACGGGATTTTCTGAATTATTACTGCTATCTCCCTTGATTTTCGGAAGTCTTTTCTTTCATGCTTTGAATTGTGGAGTTTGTACAACTATCTTTGTGCAGGCACAGCTGCTCGTGGGCTCCCTTTTTCTCAACTGGTATTTGATTTCTAATATTTCTATTGGTGGATTTGGGTTTTTGTTCTTGTTTCCTGAGTATTGTAAATAACTTTTTTTTTGTGCTTTGTGGATCTGAAGGTGAGATTCTACTTTTTCCTCGAGGTGGCCCGGTCATGTAACATTGGGCTCAAGTTTCGGCCTGAGTTGCTTCTATTTTTTTGGAACAGCTAGTTTAGAATGGAGCATCTTAGAAATTGCAATTCTCGGCATTTAGTTTGCTCCAGTTCTAGTGAGTTAGAATAGTTTCATTGTCGAACAGATTTCTTTTCAAAAGGGGGCGTGTCCAGCCACTTACACCTGTTTTGCAAGTTTTGGCAGCGAAAACGTACTCCAAACTAACTTAGAATGGAGTAAGTGTAGATTTTTGTACGCTCAGAAAAACCTTGCCTACACTTATAAATCAGGCATAGGGAACGAGAGATGGGAAGGGGGGAGAGAACGGGAGTTAACCGGGGGGAGCGAAACGGGAGGGAGGGAAGGAAGGAGGCCCGAGTCCGATCTTCGCCCTGGCAGCTCATTCGGTCAGGGCTAGGGGCTGCGTGCTTCGGGCCCCTCCCACACAGTTCGGCACCTGGAGCTACTGCACTTGTGTGCCGACTGTAGCGCGCATGTGCAGAGGTCCCGGCACTGTTTTCAGCGCCGGGACCTGGCTCCGCCCCCCCCCCACAGCTCGTGCTGGCTGCGCCGAGGGCCAGAGGACCTGTAAGTAGGTGGAGAATACCGAGGATTTTTTTAGGCGCGAAAAACGGGCGCCCAGCTCGGAAGGGCGCCCGTTTTTTTTCTTGTGGAAACTTGGGCCCATGCTGACTAAGTTTTTAAAGTAGATTCAGTGGTTACTTAAATAAATTATAATTGTCAATCTCCAAAATCATTATAAGTGATTAAATCTAGTCTTTTGTTGGTTATGAAAGTGCCTTCTATACCATTACAGTAAGTCTTTTTGCAAAGAACAGACCTTTTCATTGGAACTTAATTTTCTCCATTTATATTAAATTTTTCATGACTGTTCTAATCATAAATTTCTATGTTTTTAGATCAAACTCCTCTAAAATTTAACTTATGCAGAACATTTGTCTTTGCTGTCAGTGTGATTTCAGTAAATTATAATGGTGGGAATGTGAAAAGTGCTCTGAGGCCAGTCTTCAACTATGAAAAACACTTGTAGGTTGTGGGGTAAATTTTTGCCTTTAGTTTAGGATTTACAATTAGTAGATCAAAAATTATGGGTGGTGTGTGCCCAAATCCTTGATATCCTCTCCGAGCAGCCTAAAGATTAAAATCATCCCGCTCCCCCCCCCCCCCCACCCCCACTGCAGCCCCATAGTCTATCCATACTTGGGATGTGTCTGGAAGGAGCACTTTGATCTCGATAACACTGGGGTGATGTGCCAGTGGTTACATGTTTGCCACTGGAGATGGTAATGATCAGAGCAATTGGAGGATTCGGGCTATCACCAGGATGGTGAAAAGCGTAATGGTGGGGATTGCTGCAGTGTCTTCTGCTCCCCTGGTTACATTTCGGTTCCTTTCTTTTCCCAGTGCTATATTCTCACTTAGTTTTATACCCCCATAATACATTCACGATAGCTGTTATTTTCTTTATTAGGCAGTATATTCAGTGACATACTTTGTTATTTAAAAAAATGTTGATCTATCAAATCGTAAAAGAATTTCAGTTAAGGTTTATAAGCATTGTAGCTGACTAAAGGAAGTCAACATTGTTCATCAGATGAGGGCTTGCACTATTATTTTTTAAAAAATGGAATGAAGGACTCCTGATTGAGTTCTGTCAGCCGATGAGCTGTGCAGGACCACTCTGGCAAGAGAACGCTGAGTAAATTAATTTATAGTTTTGTTGGTCTATATAAATTTATTTTTTCAATAAAATACTTCCAGTAAATGTGAAGGTTTGGACAGCAGTCTCCCCAGAGAAAAGCTGTATAAGAACCAGAAAACTGTGAAAACCTGGAAGTAAGGCACTTCAAAGTATATTGATCCTGCTGCTGGGTTTACTATAGGGTATTAGACCTGATGCAATTTAAATGCCTGGTGACAACAATGGAGATGAAAAATTAAGAGCTTTAAACTGTATTTGGCTTATGTGCAATTTTTCCTGTTGTATATTGGTATCAGTATATTAAATAAGCCCAGTGACAACACTGCTTTCTCTTAAAATGATTTCTGTTTTTCATCAAAAGCATTAAATTACACTGTACAGGTTGAACCTTTCTTATCTGAGATTCCCTTATCCGGCACCATCCCTCGTCTGGAACCATTCCTGGGTGGCGCGTGCGCAGATCGTGAGCCGTAAAAATCCTACTCACCAATATAATCTTTCTCCTCAATCGGCTGCCTCCTCCTCGTTGCCCTGCTGGAACTCCTGCAGCCACAGTTCTTGGGACAACCACTCCTCCCCACAGCGCTCCCTATGGGCGGCGGGGGGGGTGGGGGGGGGTTGGGCTGGCTCTTCACAGAAACACAGCAAATAGTAGCAGTAGTAGGCCATTCTGGCCTTTGAGCCTGCACTGCCATTCAATATAATCATGATCATGGCTGATCCTCCATCTCAACACCATATTCCTGCTTTCTCCCCATACCCCTAGATGCCTTTTGTGTTTAGAAATCTATTTATCTCCTTCTTAAATATATTCAGTAACTTGACCTCTACAGGCTTCTGTGGTAGAGAATTCCACAGGTTCACCACCCTCTGAGTGAAGAAACTTCTCCTCATCTCAGTCCTAAATTTCCTGCCCTGTATCCTGAGACTGTGACCCCTTGTTCTCGACTTCCCAGCCAGGGGAAACATCCTCCCCGCATCCAGTCTGTCCAACCCCGTCACAATTTTATACGTTTCTATGAGATCCCCTCTCATTCTTCTAAACTCGAGTGAATACAGGCCTAGTCGACTCAATCACTCATAAGACAGTCCTGCCATTCCAGGAATCAGTCTGGTGAATTTTCGCTGCATTCCCTCTATGGCAAGTATATCCTTTCTTAGGTAATGATATCAAAACTGCACACAATACTCCAGGTGCAGTCTCACCAAGGCCCTGTATAACTGTAGTAAGACATCCTTGCTCCTATACTCAACTCCTCTTGCAATGAAGGCTAACATACCATTTGCCTTCCTAACTGTTTGTTGCACCTGCATGTTTGCTTTCAATGACTACTTTTTCTGGCAACTTTGTATGACTCCTCTTTGGACCTAATACTATCCTTAATTTCTTTTGTTAGCCATGGTTGGGCCACTTTTCCTTTTGTGTTTTTGTGCCTGAAAGGAATGAATAACTGTTGCAATTCATGCATTCGTTCCTTTAAATGTTAGCTATTGCCTATCCAACATCATGCCTTTTAATGAATCTTCCAAATCTATCACAGCCAATTCATTCCTCATACCTTTGTTTAGATTTAGGACCCTAGTTTCGGATTGGACTACTTCACTTTCCATCTTGATAAAGAATTCAATCATGTTATGGTCACTCTTCCCTAAAGGACCCCGCACAACAAGACTGTTAATTAACCCCTTCTCATTGCACAATACCCAATCTAGGATAGCCTGTTCCCTTGTAGGCTCCTCAATGTATAGGTCTAAAAAACCATCTCGTACACACGCCAGGAATTTATCTTCCACAGTATTATTGCTAATTTGGTTTGGCCAGTCTGTATGTAGATTAAAGTCACCTACGATTACTGTATTACCCTTGTTACATGCATCTCTAATTTCCTGTTTAATGCCGTCCCCTACATTACCACTACTGTTTGGAGGCCTACAGACAACTCCCACCAATGTTTTCTGCCCCATGGTGCTCCTTAGCTCCACTCAGACTGATTCTACATCGTGATTTTCTGAGCCAGTATCCTTTCTCACTATTGCTCCGATTTCATCCTTTACTAACAACGCCACACCACCCTCTATTCCTTTTTGCCTGTCCTTCCTAAATATCGAATATTCTTGGATAATCAGTTCCCAGCCCTGGTCACCCTGCAACCATGTCTCCGTAATAGCAACAATATCGTATCTGTTTACATCTATTTGTGCTGTTCATTCGTCTACCTTATTATGGATGCTTCGTGCATTCACATAGTGCTTTTCGATTTGTCTTTTTAACATGACTAGATATCTTAACATTATTTTGTACTATAGCCCTATTTGTCATATCGCTGTTTTTTCTTACCTGGACCCTATTTGTTAGTGTACTCTTTTGTTTGTATGCTCTGTCCCTTCCTGACATAATCTGGTTATCCTTATCACAATCACTTTCCTGCATTGCTTCCTTTTCTTTTCTCTTTAGCATTCTAGATTTCTCTCCACTAGGACCCTCCTCCCCACACCCCGCCCCCCCCCCTCCCTCTTTTTATTTCCTCAACTCGGAGCCGAAGTTCGTCGAACCTCAGACACTTACCGCAGATGTAGCCGCCCTGGACCAAAACGTACAGAAGCTCCCACATATTGTAGCAGCAACACATCTCCTGTTTTCCCATGATTTTATTTCATTAATTAGTTTAGTGTTAATCAAAGTATTTACCCTATATATTAAATTAGTTAAACAAATAAAGGCTAGTATTTAGTTATATGCTATCTGTTAATTTAAAAGAAAAACTTAGTCGACAGTCACTACCAATCACTTGCCTGCCTTACCCGTGATGTCACACTGCAGAGCCGTGCGAGTTCCTGGAAGAGGCAAAAAAACAGATTAAAAACCCAGGCCAATTGGGGAAAAAATCTGGGAAAAATCAATTTAGCTCCTAGCTGCTCAAACTCTCTCAGCAGAACCTTCGGGGCCCGCCGACTCTTCTTGGCCCCATGCACACTGATTGGCTGACTGACAATTGGTCCAGCCAATCGGCGCAAACACACACTTACCCCAGCAACAGCATTTAAAAGCGCAGTCCACCCAAATATGTGACCTCCCCATATCCAGCAAAATCCCTCGTTCGGGACAGGTCAGGTCCTGACGGTGCCAGATAAGGGAGGTTTAACCTGTATAATGCATGTGTTAAGACGGAAATAGACAGTTTCTTAAATGATAAGGGGATAAGGGGTTTATGGGGAGCGGGAGGGGGAGTGGAGCCGAGTCCATGATCAGATCAGCCATGATCTTATTGAATGGCAGAGCAGGCTCAAGGGGCCGTATGGCCGACTCCTATTCCTATTTTTTATGTTCTTATGTATGATTGTAGAACAGATTATGCTGAGCAGAATTTTTAAGATCATCAAAAGCCCAGGTTTGGAAAGTTGACTTGGCATAGTTAATGCAACCATGGTCGGACGTGTTTTAAGTGTTGAAGTGAAAAGAGGGTTGCCAAATCTGGGCTCTATTGTGGGTAGCATCCAGGTAAATTAGACTCCTCTGTGGTGCTTTTTACATTTTTGGATCTTTTCTACCTTTACATAAGAACATAAGAAATAAGAGCAGGAGTAGGCCATTTGGCCCCTTGAGCCTGCTCCGCCATTCAATGATCTGATCTGATCTTGGCCTCAATTCCACTTCCCTGCCCGCTCCCCATAATCCTTTACTCCCTTATTGCTCAAAAATCTGTCTATCCTCGCCTTAAATATATTCAATGACCCAGCCTTCACAGCTCTCTGAGGCAGCGAATTCCATCGACTTACAACCCTCAGAGAAGAAATTCCTCTCATCTCAGTTTTAAACTTTTATTCTGAAACTATGCCCCCTTGTTCTAGATTCACCCACAAGGGGAACCATCCTCTCTGCATCGACCCTATCAAGCCCCCTCAGAATCTTACACATTTCATACTCATGATTATTTTGGCTCTCATGTCCTAGATCATTGAGCGAATCCCAACTCCTTATATCTTAAACAGTGTCTAATCTAGCCTTGAGATCTCGGTAAGCTTTCAACAACATGCCTGAAATAATATCTGGTAATTTTTAAACTATTGGAATTTAACATACGGTTCCACAGGATTTCTCTCGATTCTTCAAAAGCAGTAGAGCATTCACATCAAGTGTCATTTTAAGTCTAAAATATTAAACAAACCACAGACAAGTGAATAATTTAACATTAATGTAATACAATTATACATTTACAGTAGCAAGACTGTTGCCTTCAAGTGAAAAAGTAAATAAAAGGGCTGCAAACGAATTCTAAGCTATCCTTTTTATCGATACTTTTATGTATACTTTTCCTTCTTGTAATCTTTTCTGACACTGGGACCGAGTTAATCCAATCAGTTTGATTCTATTCTACTCGCTCAGCTTAATCAACAGATCCAGCTACTTGTTTTGTCTACTCATTACTGTGGCTTGTTTCGATTCTCATAATTGGCGCTCGGATTCAAAAGTAATTGACTGTCATTTATTGAGCAAATTACTATTTTCTATGTTTCATCAAAATATTTGCATCATATTCAGGGTTTTTTTTTCCTGCAGCTGGCCTCCAGCATCTTGCATATTGTCATGTATTCAACTGTCATTGTAATCCATGTATAAACTGACCTAAGTTGTACACCATGAGAACACTGACCACTAGGTGGTGAACTTGTGGGAGACACTCCTAACCTGAGTTTCAGGTATAAAAGGGGAAGCTCCACCCATCTTCTCCACTTCAGTGCTGGCTAATAAAGGTTACTGGTCACAGAGTGACCTTTTCTAGTATGGGCCTCGTGTGCACTTGTACTGTACAGTAAGGACATATTACATATTATAACCGGATTTAAAGGCACAAGCACCAAGCCAAACATAGACAGACAAAAAGCCGACAGCGAATCACGCCGCATAACATTACAAGTATTTGGGAATGAATCCTTAATTACCGAATAATCTGTTTTCCACCAACTTTTATATTTGCAACAATCAAAAGGAAATACAGATGTCAAAAATTCAGCCAGTGATCTGATATATTTGCATAGACTCTTTGCAAAACATAAATACCAAACACTTTTGACAAACCAAAATGAAATATAGCAGCAAGTGGCCGTAAATTTTTAGCATTATGTAACCTATGGCAGGCTTGTGATTCAGTGTCCTTCTCTGTTTTAATAGTGGTTAATGAAAATGTCAGTCTAGTGATTTCCCGACAACTGCTGACTGACTTCTGCTCCCACCTACCGAATCTTCCTGATGGTACAGCCAAAGAAATCTATCACTTCACTTTGGAAAAGATCCAGCCTAGAGTCATTTCATTTGAAGAGCAGGTGAGCGCATGACAGACAGTAAGCAGCAATATTTATTTTTTGTTAAAAGAATTAGTTTTATTTTTAATTGTGAAAATGTTGAGTTGATTTACTTTCTTTCAACTGTGTTAATAAAGCAAATCAAACCTCAAGGTATTTCAGTTGTTATCTTTGCCTGTTCTATGTTGGTATGAGTAAACTACAGTGTGAAACATGGTAATGCGTCAATCTCATTTGATCCAAGTCACTGGAAAAATGTGGAAACAGGAATGTGAAGCAGGAGAATCATCACAGCTTATTTACAATGCATCTCTAAATTCAGAATACATGTATTCAAATATTTTTGTTCAGGAATAAAAGCTGTGGTGTATGAGGGCTTCCAGAATCAAAGTAGCACGAACATATCTCGCCTATTCTGTCCCAGTTTAAGGCAGCTGGAAATAACATCATGTAATGTCTTTAGGGTCTGTGTTTTGCTTTAAAACAGGACAGTACCACTTTTGTCCTACTTTCAATCATCCCCATTAAGAAGTTCTTCAGTGCACATGTCTACAATCTATAGTCCACTACATATATTCAGGGCTGCCCTTCATTTGAGGATGATTAAACGGACTGTTCTCAATACAATACCTGAGCCAGCTACAACAGAGTCACTTCAGGTTTAAAAAAAAAGATTCTTCATTTCTTCTTTTACGATATTTGCTCGCCTGACTGTTCAAAATTATATATTTTTAAAAATTTGGTTCCATTTCTGTTTATTTTTGTTAGTCAGTTTAGTGTCATAGCCTGTTCATTGTTGCCGGTTTGGCTGGTGATTTAGACATGACAATAGGACTGGCAATAAGCTTATCGATGCTGAGGTGGTATAGCGGGTTGATGCTTTGCTGCGGAATGGTATGTTGTGGGACATAACCGCAGTTCCACATATATCATTAATTCATATTCCTGGGGGTGATGGTGAAGAGCACAACTTAGTTCTTCACAGGCAGTGAAAATTTGCAGGTGAGTCACCCAGTCGCTCTTGAGCATTGTATGTCTGCTGGATCAAGAGTAGCATTCATATGGGCTTTGGAGCAGGTCCTTGGCTGCATTTTTCGATTGTGACCTAACAAGAGGATGAAAAATCTAGAGGAAGAGATTGTTTTGTCTTCCATGTGATGATATAGAATGATTTAAAAAAATATATATATATATGATTAATCGTCTAAAATAGATTCAATAACAACTTCTTATGTAGCTACAAATAATTTACCTTTATTTTCATTAACTTGAAGTTCATTCATGACTGGTATACTTATTTTCTCAGGTGGCTTCCATAAGACAGCATCTAGCCACCATCTATGAGAAGGAAGAAGACTGGAGAAATGCTGCTCAAGTTTTGGTGGGAATTCCATTAGAAACTGGACAAAAGTGCGTATTGGATGAGTCTTCATTCTTCTTTGATTTCTGCGATATAGCATGCACCATTGTAGCTATTTTAAACAAAGTGGATACCTTTTAAATTAATGTCCACAAATCATTGCACAAATAAAGATTCCAATTTTTCTCCTAAAGATTGTAAATGGCTAACACTGCATAGCTGGTTTAGTTGGCACAGTAGATGCAGCGATAATTGGTTCCCCTGGCATCCTTGACACAGTTACATTGTCACAGATGGCACATTTAGATCATTGAGCATAGACATCATTGTAGAAGAGTTGCTGCCTTCCCTATATATACAACTTGTATTTTGCAGTCTTGCCTGTTTTCCCCCATCAGGAATCTCTGGGCCGTATGTCTTTTGGGAAGAGAGTGGGTGGGTGAATGACCTGCTCTCAGCCCTCTGCCAGTATCACTATGAAGCTATCCACTGGGAATTGTGTGAAATTGGCTTGGTAATCTCTCCTGATTTTCGCTCACTTTTTATTGGCCTCTCCTGTGTCCCTTCCCAGAGCAATGAGGCTGAGATAAATAACTCAGTGGATTGAGGAAACAGCCCCCAATCCCCACCTCACCATTCCACAGCGATGTACGAATACTTACATGATTTTATATTTGTGGTGTCTGAATTTACTAATTTGCCTCAGCTTCTTCTTGGAAATCATGTCTTATAACTTACAACAGGTTTTAACAACAAAATTGGTTGGTTGGAACTTTTAAAATAAGACATGAAATTTGATGAGTGTTTAATAAATGAACAAATAAGAACTACCTTGAGTTTAAGGTAAACATTACTTGGGCAGATAGGGAATGGGTGACCATCAGGCAGAGCAGTGGAAGGAAGGTAGTGCAGGAGTCCCCTGCGGTCATCCCCCTCCAAAACAGATAATTGGATGCTGTTGGGGGGGAATGACTCATCAGGGGAGGGCAGTAGCAGCCAAGTTCATGGCACCATGGGTGGCTCTGTTGCACAGGAGGACAGGAAAAAGAGTGGGAGAGCTATAGTTGTAGGGGATTCTAATGTAAGGGGAATAGACAGACGTTTCTGCGGCCGCAATCGAGAGTCCAGGATGGTATGTTGCCTCCCTGGTGCAAGGGCCAAGGATGTTTTGGAGCGGCTGCAGGACATTTTGGAGGGGGTGGATGAACAGCCAGTTGTCGCATATAGGTACCAACGATATAGATTAAAAAACGGGATGAGGTCCTACAAGCTGAATTTATGGAGCTAGGAGTTAAATTAAAAAGCTAAATTAAAAATCAAAGGTAGTAATCTCAGGATTGCTACCAATGCCACGTGCTTGTCAGAGTAGAAATAGCAGGATAGCTAAGATGAATACGTGCCTTGAAGAGTGGTACAGGAGGGAGGAATTCAAATTCCTGGGACATTGAAACCGGTTTTGAGGGAAACCGGGCGGTCTGCACCTGGGCAAGACCGGAACCAATGTCCTAGGGGGAGTATTTGCTCGTGCTGTTGGGGAGGGGTTAAACTAATATGGCTGGGGGATGGGAACCTATGCAGGGAGATAGAGGGAAGTCGAATGGGGGCAGAAGCAAAAGATAGAAAGAAGAAAAGTAAAAGTAGAGGGCAGAGAAACCCAAGGCAAAAATCAAAGAGGGCCACATTACAGCAAATTCTAAAGGGACAAAGTGTGTTAAAAAGACAAGCCTGAAGGCTCTGTGCCTCAATGCGAGGAGTATTCATAATAAGGTGGATGAATTAACTGTGCAGGCAGCTATTAATGACGATGATATAATTGGGATTACGGAGACATGGCTCCAGGGTGACCAAGGCTGGGAACTCAACATCCAGGGGTATTCAACAATCAGGAAGGATAGACAGAAAGGAAAAGGAGGTGGGGTAGCATTGCTGGTTAAAGAGGAAATTAATGCAATAGTTAGGAAGGACATTAGCTTGGATGATGTGGAATCGGTATGGGTAGAGCTGCGGAATACCAAAGGGCAGAAAACGCTAGTGGGAGTTGTGTACAGGCCACCAAACAGTAGTAGTGAGGTTGGGGACAGCATCAAACAAGAAATTAGGGATGCGTGCAATAAAGGTACAGCAGTTATCATGGGTGACTTTGATCTACATATTGATTGGGCGAACCAAACTTGTAGCAATACGGTGGAGGAGGATTTCGTGGAATGTATTATGGATGGTTTTCTGGACCAATATGTCGAGGAACCAAGACTAGCCATCCTAGACTGGGTGATGTGTAATGAGAAAAGACTAATTAGCAATCTTGTTGTACGAGGCCCCTTGGGGAAGAGTGACCATAATATGGTAGAATTCTTTATTAAGATGGAGAGTGACGCAGTTAATTCAGAGACTAGGGTCCTGAACTTAAGGAAAGGTAACTTCGATGAAATGAGATGTGAAATGGCTAGAATAGACTGGCGAATGATACTTGAAGGATTGAGAGTGGATCGGCAAAGGCAAACATTTAAAGATCACATGGATGAACTTCAACAATTGTACATCCCTGTCTGGAGTAAAAATAAAACGGGGGAGGTGGCTCAACCGTGACTGACAAAGAAAATTAAGGATCGTGTTAAATCCAAGGAAGAGACATAAGTTGGCCAGAAAAGGCAGCAAACCTGAGGACTGGGAGAAATTTAGAATTCAGCAGAGGACGACAAAGGGTTTAATTAGGAGGGGGAAAAATAGAGTACGAGAGGAAGCTTGCTGGGAACATAAAAACTGACTGCAAAAGCTTCTGTAGATATGTGAAGAAAAAAAGATTAGTGAAGACAAACATAGGTCCCTTGCAGGCAGAATCAGGTGAATTTATAATGGGGAACAAAGAAATAGCAGACCAATTGAACAAATACTTTGGTTCTGTCTTCACGAAGGAAGATACAAATAACCTTCTGGAAATACTATGGGACCGAGGGTCGAGTGAGGAGGAGGAACTGAAGGAAATCCTTATTAGTCAGGAAATTGTGTTAGGGAAATTGATGGGATTGAAGGCTGATAAATCCCCAGGGCCTTATAATCTGCATCCCAGAGTAAGTAACGAAGTGGCCCTTGAAATAGTGGATGCATTGGTGATCATTTATCAACAGTCTCTCGACTCTGGATCAGTTCCTATGGACTGGAGGGTAGCAAATGTAAAACCACTTTTTAAAAAAGAAGGGAGAGAGAAAACGGGGAATTATAGACCGGTTAGCCTGACATCAGCAGTGGGGAAAATGTTGGAATCAATTTATTAAAGATGAAATAGCAGCGCATTTGGAAAGCAGCGACAGGAACGGTCCAAGTCAGCATGGATTTATGAAAGGGAAATCATGCTTGACATATCTTCTAGAATTTTGGGGGGATATAACTAATAGAGTGGACAAGGAAGAACCAGTGAATGTGGTGTATTTGGACTTTCAAAAGGCTTTTGACAAGGTCCCACACAAGAGATTGGTGTGCAAAATTAAAGCACATGGTATTGGGGGTAATGTACTGACGTGGAAAGAGAACTTGTTGGCAGACAGGAAGCAGAGAGTCTAGATAAATGGGTCCTTTTCAGAATGGCAGGCAGTGACTCGTGGGGTGCTGCAGGGTTCAGTGCAGAGACCCCAGCTATTTACAATATACATCAATGATTTAGATGAATTGAGTGTAATTTTCTCCAAGTTTGCAGATGACACTAAGCTGGGTGGCGGTGTGAGCTGCAAGGAGGATGCTAAGAGGCTGCAAGGTGACTTGGACAGATTAGGTGAGTGGGCAAATGCATGGCAGATGCAGTATAATGTGGATAAATGTGAGGTTATCCACTTTAGTGGCAAAAACACGAGAGCAGAATATTATCTGAATGACGGAAGATAAGGAAAAGGGGAGGTGCAACGAGACCTGGGTGTCATGGTACATCAGTCATTGAAAGTTGCCATGCAGGTACAGCAGGCGGTGAAAAAGGCAAATGGAATGTTGGCCTTCATAGCGAGGGGATTTGAGTATAGGAGCAGGGAGGTCTTACTGCAGTTGTACAGGACCTTGGTGAGGCCACACCTGGAATATTGTGTTCAGTTTTGGTCTCCGAATCTGAGGAAGGACGTTCTTGCTATTGAAGGAGTACAGCGAACCAGACTGATTCCCGGGATGGCAGGACTGACATACGAGGAGAGACATAGAAACATAGAAAATAGGTGCAGGAGCAGGCCATTCAGCCCTTCTAGCCTGCACCGCCATTCAATGAGTTCATGGCTGAACATGAAACTTCAGTACCCCATTCCTGCTTTCTCGCCATACCCCTTGATCCCCCGAGTAGTAAGGACTTCATCTAACTCCCTTTTGAATATATTTAGTGAATTGGCCTCAACAACTTTCTGTGGTAGAGAATTCCACAGGTTCACCACTCTCCTGGGTGAAGAAGTTTCTCCTCATCTCGGTCCCAAATGGCTTACCCCTTATCCTTAGACTGTGACCCCTGGTTCTGGACTTCCCAAACATTGGGAACATTCTTCCTGCATCCAACCTGTCCAAACCCGTCAGAATTTTAAACGTTTCTATGAGGTCCCCTCTCACTCCTCTGAACTCCAGTGAATACAAGCCCAGTTGATCCAGTCTTTCTTGATAGGTCAGTCCCACCATCCCGGGAATCAGTCTGGTGAATCTTCGCTGCACTCCCTTAATAGCAAGAACGTCCTTCCTCAAGTTAGGAGACCAAAACTGGACACAATACTCCAGGTGTGGCCTCACCAAGGCCCTATACAACTGTAGCAACACCTCCCTGCCCCTGTACTCAAATCCCCTCGCTATGAAGGCCAACATGCCATTTGCTTTCTTAACCGCCTGCTGTACCTGCATGCCAACCTTCAATGACTGATGTACAATGACACCCAGGTCTCGCTGCACCTTCCCCCTTCCTAATCTGTCACCATTCAGATAATAGTCTGTCTCTCTGTTTTTACCACCAAAGTGGATAACCTCACATTTATCCACATTATACTTCATCTGCCATGCATTTACCCACTCACCTAACCTATCCAAGTCGCTCTGCAGCCTCATAGCATCCTCCTCGCAGCTCACACTGCCACCCAACTTAGTGTCATCCGCAAATTTGGAGATACTACATTTAATCCCCTCGTCTAAATCATTAATGTACAATGTAAACAGCTGGGGCCCCAGCGCAGAACCTTGCAGTACCCCACTAGTCACTGCCTGCCATTCTGAAAAGTACCCATTTACTCCTACTCTTTGCTTCCTGTCTGACAACCAGTTCTCAATCCACGTCAGCACACTACCCCCAATCCCATGTGCTTTAACTTTGCACATTAATCTCCTGTGTGGGACCTTGTCGAAAGCCTTCTGAAAGTCCAAATATACCACATCAACTGGTTCTCCTTTGTCCACTTTACTGGAAACATCCTCAAAAAATTCCAGAAGATTTGTCAAGCATGATCTCCCTTTCACAAATCCATGCTGACTTGGACCTATCATGTCACCATTTTCCAAATGCGCTGCTATAACATCCTTAATAATTGATTCCATCATTTTACTCACTACTGAGGTCAGGCTGGCCGGTCTATAATTCCCTGCTTTCTCTCTCCCTCCTTTTTTAAAAAGTGGGGTTACATTG
Organism: Pristiophorus japonicus; assembly: GCF_044704955.1. Taxonomy (NCBI): domain Eukaryota; kingdom Metazoa; phylum Chordata; class Chondrichthyes; family Pristiophoridae; genus Pristiophorus; species Pristiophorus japonicus. The sequence continues at coordinate 224,593,776 of NC_091978.1, forward strand.
GCTACCCTCCACTCGATAGGAACTGATCCCAAGTCAATGGAATGTTGGAAAATGACTGTCAATGCATCCGCTATTTCCAAGGCCACCTCCTTAAGTACTCTGGGATGCAGTCCATCAGGCCCTGGGGATTTATCGGCCTTCAATCCCATCAATTTCCCCAACACAATTTCCCGACTAATAAAGATTTCCCTCAGTTCCTCCTCCTTACTAGACCCTCTGACCCCTTTTATATCCGGAAGGTTGTTTGTGTCCTCCTTAGTGAATACTGAACCAAAGTACTTGTTCAATTGGTCTGCCATTTCTTTGTTCCCCGTTATGACTTCCCCTGATTCTGACTGCAGGAGACCTACGTTTGTCTTGACTAACCTTTTTCTCTTTACATACCTATAGAAACTTTTGCAATCCGCCTTAATGTTCCCTGCAAGCTTCTTCTCGTACTCCATTTTCCCTGCCCTAATCAAACCCTTTGTCCTCATCTGCTGAGTTCTAAATTTCTCCCAGTCCCCAGGTTCGCTGCTATTTCTGGCCAATTTGTATGCCACTTCCTTGGCTTTAATACTATCCCTGATTTCCCTTGATAGCCACGGTTGAGCCACCTTCCCTTTTTTATTTTTACGCCAGACAGGAATGTACAATTGTTGTAATTCATCCATGCGGTCTCTAAATGTCTGCCATTGCCCATCCACAGTCAACCCCTTAAGTATCATTCGCCAATCTATCTTAGCCAATTCATGCCTCATACCTTCAAAGTTAGCCGCCTTTAAGTTCTGGATCATAGTCTCTGAATTAACTGTTTCATTCTCCATCCTAATGCAGAATTCCACCATATTATGGTCACTCTTCCCCAAGGTGCCTCGCACAATGAGATTGTTAATTAATCCTCTCTCATTACACAACACCCAGTCTAAGATGGCCTCCCCCCTAGTTGGTTCCTCGACATATTGGTCTAGAAAACCATCCCTTACGCACTCCAGGAAATCCTCCTCCACTGTATTGCTTCCAGTTTGGCTGGCCCAATCTATGTGCATATTAAAGTCACCCATTATAACTGCTGCATCTTTATTGCATGCACTCCTAATTTCCTGTTTGACGCCCTCCCCAACATCACTACTACTGTTTGGAGGTCTGTACACAACTCCCACTAACGTTTTTTGCCCTTTAGTGTTCTGCAGCTCTACCCATATAGATTCCACATCATCCAAGCTAATGTCTTTCCTAACTATTGCATTAATCTCCTCTTTAACCAGCAATGCTACCCCACTTCCTTTTCTTTTTATTCTATCCTTCCTGAATGTTGAATACCCAGACTGGGTCGACTGGGCCTGTATTCACTGGAGTTTAGAAGAATGAGAGCGTATCTCATAGAAACAAAGAACATTCTGACGGGACTGGACACATTAGATATCGGAAGAATGTTCGCGATGTTTGGGGAGTCCAGAACCAGGGGACACAGTCCAAGGATAAGGGGTAGGCCATTTAGGACTGAGATGAGGAGAAACTTCTTCACTCAGAGTTGTTAACCTGTGGAATTCTCTACCGCAGAGAGTTGTTGATGGTAGTTTGTTAGATATATTCAAGAGGGAGTTAGATATGGCCCTTACGGCTAAAGGGATCAAGGGGTATGGAGAGAAAGCAGGAAAGGGGTCCTGAGGTGAATGATCAGCCATGATCTTATTGAAGGGTGGTGCAGGCTTCAAGGGCCGAATGGCCTACTCCTGCACCTATTTTCTATGTTTAGTCTCCAAAGGAAAAAAAATACTTGAAAAATTTAAATCCTGGATGTATGTTCATGTTCTGAAACATATCAGGTCATTTTCGATGTTTTTTTTTTTAAACATCCTTGTTCATTTACTTTTAAATGTTTGTATTATTTTGCAGGCAATATAATGTAGATTATAAACTGGACACCTATCTGAAAATTGCTCGTTTGTACCTGGAAGATGATGATCCTGTGCAGGCAGAAGCTTACATAAACCGAGCCTCCCTCCTTCAAAACGAATCAACCAATGAACAGCTGCAGATACATTACAAGGTAGAATTCTGCTTTTGAAGAAGAACTGTTCATTACACAGCTAAAGAACAGTGGATCAGTGAGAATATTTCTACAGTATGAAGAGTTCAGCAGTCTGAGCAGCATCTCTGTTACCATCTCAAATAATAACGTGAGGCTCAAGTTCGATTCTCCGTCTGATCTGAGTTACTTGATATCAGCTAGGGAACCAGTATGGACAGTAAGTTGGTCCTCAAATCCCTGGGTCAGAGAGGAGGAAAATCAGCTTGGGTTCCTACTCCTGCTCACCATTGTGACCATTGTTGACAAATCTCTCTTTGGACATTAGGTTCGACTGGGCTTGACTCTGGTGCCTTGCACGAATGAGTAGCCCAGAAACACTTGCTGTTTATGGTTACCCATAGAGAATGGATACTTGGGTGAGGTACTGGAGCATGGCCACCACCCATGAAACCCAGTATGACTCAGTGTATTTAGGAGAGGAGTGGGGAAACAATTTGACAAAGTTTAGTCGACTATATACAGAAAATCCTCAAATTGCACAACAGATCTTTCAGCATCTGGGAAAAGATGGGTTAATGTTTTGAATGTTGTTCCTTTAACAAGACATTAACCTCTTTCAATATCTCTGTCAGCTGTGGTTCAGTGGGTAGCATTCTCTCCTCTGAGACTGAAGGTTGTGGGTTGAAGTCCCACTCCAGAATGCACAAAAATCTAGGCGGACGCTCCAGTGCAATACTGAGCAAGTACTGCACTGTCAGAGGTGCCGTTTTTCAGATGCAACGTTAAACCGAGGCCCCATCTACACTCTCAGATGGACGTAAAAGATCCCATGGCACTATTTTGAAGAAGAGCAGAGGAGTTAACCCCAGTGCTTGGCCAATATTTATCCTTCAATCAACATCACTAAAAACAAATTATCTGGTCATTATCACATTGCTGTTTGTGAGAGCTTGCTGTAAAATGTTGTGGGACATCCCGCGGTCCTGAAAGGTGCTATGTCAATGCAAGTCTTTTTTTTTCTCTCTTCCTCTCATATGACTGAATCAGAATGAATGATACAGCACAGAAGGAAGCCAATTCTGCCAATCGTGCCTGTGCCAGCTCTTCGAAAGAGCTATCCAATTAGCCCCACTCCTCTGCTCTTTCCCCATAGTCATGCAAATTTTTCCTTTTCGTATTTATCCAATTCCCTTTTGAAAGTTACTATTGAATCTGCTTCCACCACCCTTTCAGGTAATGCATTCCAGATCAGAACAACTTGTTGTGGCTTCAGCTTTAATGCTTTGTTACCAGTCCCAAATCCTCACCTCTGACTGTGATCGTGCTTTTTTTGCATTGATTACCATCACTATTAGTTTCAAATGTACATGGACTAAAAGCCATTGCTCCAAAAAGTGCAATTACAGGTCCACTGTACAGCTGCTGTAAAGGCTGTGTGAAACCCACTTGACAGTTGTTTTTTCTGGACTGAAGAATGCAGTCTTTACCAATGTAAAAGGACAACATAATTGAAATCCAAGCCCTGCCACAATGACTAGTTTCAGCCATGAATATGACTGACAGCCATCCGGTTTGGCAGTTGCTTCGAATTCCAATTCTAAAGGCTTCAGTATAAGTACGAGACCATCAGATTAGAACGTGAACTGGAGTGATCAAGCAGCAGCTGGAATTTTAGTTTAAAATACCATAATCAACAAGTCACAAATCACAAAGTAGCGACCATTGTAGAAGTTAGACTGAATCATTCAACCTTAAAAGCAATTAGTTGCAACAATCTCTTTAAAACTAGTTTAATGATTGAGGTAATTGTAGAAAATATTATGCCTTTCTTCCCTAATCCCTTTGTAAAATGTTTTCCTTTCCTTTTTAACTGCTTCTCAGGATACAGTAAGCAGCTATAATAAAAGCAGAAAATGTTGGAAAAACTGATAAAGGCAGCATCTATGAGGAGAGAACCAAAGTTAACGTTTCAGGTCAATGACCTTTCGAAAGGATGCTGCCTGGCCTGCTCAGTAATTCCAGCATTTTCTGTTTATTTCAGATTTTCAGTATCTGCAGTGCTTTGCTTTTGTACAATAAGCAGCTTGCCTGCCTCGAGAGGTTGGAGGGGTGGAGGAAGAAAGAGTAAGAGGAACAGGTTAAAAACAGTTTATAAAAAAAAAAAAAAATATATATATATATATTGAAAACTGGGTGGGGGGTAAAAGGGGAACGAGCCATGCCCCAATTATGTTATTCATAAAACAAATCTATGATCCATCAGTCATCGCAGTTCCACAGGAGTTTGAGAAATTTGCTTTTAATGTGTGATGACTGTTCCACAGATGCCTTGACTGATGTTTATTGTTCATGTTCTCTTTTTATCAGATTTCCTACATTTTTCTTTTTTTCTTTTTATCTCTTCAAATATCTTCATTATAATTAAATTGTATTTGTTTCAGGTCTACTGTGTGTTTTGAGAACCATGCAACTTCAAATGTACAGATAAAAAGAAAACATGTCCTAACAAAAATACATAATTCTTTCAAACCTTGGAATTAATTATTTTATTATTTGTGCTCACAATTTTCGTTGCTAACCATTATTTTTTTTAAATTCATTCACCGGATGTGGGCATCGCTGGCAAAGCCAGCATTTATTACCCATCAATAATTGCCCTTGAGAAGGTGATGGTGAGCTGGCTTCTTGAACCGCTGCAGTCCGTGTGCTGAAGGTACTACCACAGTGTTGTTCGAGAGGGAGTTCTAGGATTTCGGTCCAGCGATGATGAAGAAACAGCGATATACAGGCAACTCATGATTATCCGCACACGGATCCAACTGGAAACCGTTGTAACGGGATTTAAAATTTCGGCTTGGGAATGCATAGGGCCAGTGCGTTCGGAGTCCTTTCGTCCCGGGAATGCATTGGGTTTTAACTTTATAATGTTAATCGCTCTAATGGAGAAATCGTTTACCCGGCATAGCCCAATCACCGAGGGACCCGGATAATCGAGAGTTGCCTGTATTTCCGAGTCAAAATGGTGTGTGACTTGGTGGTGAACTTGGAGGTGGTGGTGTTCTCATGCGCCTGCTGCCCATGTCCATGTAGGTGGTAGTGGTCGCGGGTTTAGGATGTGCTGTCGAAGAAGTTGTGGCGAGTTGCTACAGTGCATCTTGTCGATGGTACACGGCGTGCCAGTAGTGGAGGGAGTGAATGTTTAAGGTGGTGGATGAGGTGCCAATCAAGTGGGCTGCTTTCTCCTGGATGATGTCGAGCTTCTTGAGTGTTGTTGGAGCTACATCCATCCAGACAAGTGGAAAGTATTCCATCACACTCCTGACTTGTGCCTTGTAGATGGCTTTGGGGAGTCAGGAGGTGAGTTACTCACCACAAAATACCCAGCATCTGACCTGTTCTTGTAGCCACAGTATTTATGTGGCTGGTCCAGTTATGTTTCTGGTCAATGATGACCCCTAGTATGTTGATCGTGGGGTATTCGACGATGGTAATGTCATTGAATGTCAAGGAGAGGTGGTTAGACTCCCTTTTGTTGGACATGGTCATTGCCTGGCACTTATCATCCCAAGCCTGGATGTTGACCAGGTCTTGCTGCACGTGGACACAGACTGCGTCATTATCTGAGAGTTGCGAAAGGAACTGTACACTGTGCAATTATCAGCGAACATCCCCACTTCTGACCTTTATGATAGAGGGAAGGTATTCCACTGTATAGTTTGGATTTTTTTACTCAAATCATTCTTTTTCTTCCCTCCTCCATCACTTAATAAAATCTGTTGTGCCAACGCACTATTCGTTTGTGGTAAACGAATATTCAGATCTTAATTCAATATTTTCAATACGAAACACCATAGTCATTTTGGTATCTAGTTTAGATATATATCAACCAGAAGAAAAACAAAGCAATGTTTTCATGTTCATCACCAAGCTGCTTTCGATCCTCACAATATTTAAGCGCTTTTATTTACTGAAAAGTAAAACATTCTTCTATGCTTTTGTCTTCAGGTGTGCTATGCTCGTGTCCTCGATTATAGAAGGAAATTTATAGAAGCTGCCCAACGATATAATGAGCTGTCATATAAATCTATCGTTCATGAAACCGAACGTCTAGAGGCATTAAAGCATGCACTACACTGCACCATTCTTGCATCAGCAGGTAATATATTTATATTGTTGGCCAATAATGCCAGGGCTGTGGGTAATTCTAACACCAATGTGTACAATAAACATCTACGTTGAAGTCTAAGATTTGAATTAGACTGTCCCATGGCTGGGAAGCTAAACTAGTGGAGCAATTACCTGGCTTTAATAACAAACTTGAGAATATTATAAAGTGACTGCATTTCTTTGTCATGCCATCAATTCGGAAGGGTATAAAACATAGAAACATAGAAAATAGGTGCAGGAGTAGGCCATTCGGCCCTTCTAGCCTGCACCGCCATTCAATGAGTTCATGGCTGAACATGCAACTTCAGTACCCCATTCCTGCTTTCTCGCCATACCCCTTGATCCCCCTTGTAGTAAGGACTTCATCTAACTCCTTTTTGAATATATTTAGTGAATTGGCCTCAACAACTTTCTGTGGTAGAGAATTCCACAGGTTCACCACTCTCTGGGTGAAGAAATTCCTCCTCATCTCGGTCCTAAATGGCTTCCTCCTTATCCTTAGACTGTGTCCCCTGGTTCTGGACTTCCCCAACATTGGGAACATTCTTCCTGCATCTAACCTGTCTAACCCCGTCAGAATTTTAAACGTTTCTATGAGGTCCCCTCTCATTCTTCTGAACTCCAGTGAATACAAGCCCAGTTGATCCAGTCTTTCTTGATAGGTCAGTCCCACCATCCCGGGAATCAGTCTGGTGCACTTTCGCTGCACTCCCTCAATAGCAAGAATGTCCTTCCTCAGGTTAGGAGACCAAAACTGTACACAATACTCCAGGTGTGGCCTCACCAAGGCCCTGTACAACTGTAGCAACACCTCCCTGCCCCTGTACTCAAATCCCCTCGCTATGAAGGCCAACATGCCATTTGCTTTCTTAACCGCCTGCTGTACCTGCATGCCAACCTTCAATGACTGATGTACAATGACACCCAGGTCTCTTTGCACCTCCCCTTTTCCTAATCTGTCACCATTCAGATAATAGTCTGTCTCTCTGTTTTTACCACCAAAGTGGATAACCTCACATTTATCCACATTATACTTCATCTGCCATGCATTTGCCCACTCACCTAACCTATCCAAGTCGCTCTGCAGCCTCATAGCATCCTCCTCGCAGCTCACACTGCCACCCAACTTAGTGTCATCCGCAAATTTGGAGATACTACATTTAATCCCCTCGTCTAAATCATTAATGTACAGTGTAAACAGCTGGGGCCCCAGCACAGAACCTTGCGGTACCCCACTAGTCACTGCCTGCCATTCTGAAAAGTCCCCATTTACTCCTACTCTTTGCTTCCTGTCTGACAACCAGTTCTCAATCCATGTCAGCACACTACCCCCAATCCCATGTGCTTTAACTTTGCACATTAATCTCTTGTGTGGGACCTTGTCGAAAGCCTTCTGAAAGTCCAAACATACCACATCAACTGGTTCTCCCTTGTCCACTTTACTGGAAACATCCTCAAAAAATTCCAGAAGATTTGTCAAGCATGATCTCCCTTTCACAAATCCATGCTGACTTGGACCTATCATGTCACCTCTTTCCAAATGCACTGCTATGACATCCTTAATAATTGATTCCATCATTTTACCCACTACCGATGTCAGGCTGACCGGTCTATAATTCCCTGTTATCTCTCTCCCTCCTTTTTTAAAAAGTGGGGTTACATTGGTTACCCTCCACTCGATAGGAACTGAGAATCAATGGAATGTTGGAAAATGACTGTCAATGCATCAGTTATTTCCAAGGCCACCTCCTTAAGTACTCTGGGATGCAGTCCATCAGGCACTGGGGATTTATCGGCCTTCAATCCCATCAATTTCCCCAACACAATTTCCCGACTAATAAGGATTTCCCTCAGTTCCAAAGCTTAATGAATAACAAGTCTGATATATTTTCCAAATTTTGACAGTGCATCATGTCATCTGATGCATTCATATTTGAAATAATTAACGGTAAAAGACTATTAGTGAATAAACAATAAACCTGCCTTTGGAACCCAACAACTAGTCCTCCTCTCCATTTTAAAACAAGCTGCTTATGTACCAACAATGCAATTCAACAACCTTTAATATGAAGCTGCAAAGCTATGATTTCAACATCCAGGGGTATTTAACATCCAGGAAAGATAGAATAAAAGGAAAAGGAGGTGGGGTAGCATTGCTGGTTAAGGAGGAAATTAAGGCAATAGTTCGGAAGGACATTAGCTTGGATGATGTGGAATCTATATGGGTAGAGCTGCAGAACACCAAAGGGCAAAAAACATTAGTGGGATTTGTGTACAGACCTCCAAACAGTAGTAGTGATGTTGGGGAGGGCATCAAAAATGAAATTAGGAGTGCATGCAATAAAGGTGCAGCAGTTATAAAGGGTGACTTTAATATGCACATAGATTGGGTTAACCTATACGGTGGAGGAGGCAATACGATGGAGGAGGATTTCCTGGAGTGCATAAGGGATGGTTTTTTAGACCAATATGTCGAGGAACCAACTAGGGGGGAGGCCATCTTAGACTGGGTGTTGTGTAATGAGAGAGGATTAATTAGCAATCTTGTTGTGCAAGGCCCCTTGTGGAAGAGTGACCATAATATGGTGGAATTCTGCATTAGGATGGAGAATGAAACAATTAATTCAGAGACCATGGTCCAGAACTTAAAGAAGGCTAACTTTGAAGATATGAGGCGTGAATTGGCTAGGATAGATTGGCGAATGATACTTAAGAGGTTGACTGTGGATGGGCAATGGCAGACATTTAGAGACCACATGGATGAACTACAACAATTGTACATTCCTGTCTGGCGTAAAAATAAAAAAGGGAAGGTGGCTCAACCGTGGCTATCTAAGGAAATCAGGGATAGTATTAAAGCCAAGGAAGTGGCATACAAATTGGCCAGAAATAGCAGCGAACCCGGGGACTGGGAGAAATTTAGAACTCAGCAGAGGAGGATAAAGGGTTTGATTAGGGCAGGGAAAATGGAGTACGAGAAGAAGCTTGCAGGGAACATTAAGACGGATTGCAAAAGTTTTTATAGATACGTAAAGAGAAAAAGGTTAGTAAAGACAAACGTAGGTCCCCTGCAGTCAGAATCAGGGGAAGTCATAACGGGGAACAAAGAAATGGCGGACCAATTGAACAAGTACTTTGGTTCGGTATTCACTAAGGAGGACACAAACAACCTTCCGGATATAAAAGGGGTCGGAGGGTCTAGTAAAGAGGAGGAACTGAGGGAAATACTTATTAGTCGGGAAATTGTGTTGGGGAAATTGATGGGATTGAAGGCTGATAAATCCCCAGGGCCTGATGGACTGCATCCCAGAGTACTTAAGGAGGTGGCCTTGGAAATAGTGGATGCATTGACAGTCATTTTCCAACATTCCATTGACTCTGGATCAGTTCCTATCGAGTGGAGAGTCGCCAATGTAACCCCACTTTTAAAAAAAGGAGGGAGAGAGATAACAGGGAATTATAGACCGGTCAGCCTGACATCGGTAGTGGGTAAAATGATGGAATCAATTATTAAGGATGTCATAGCAGTGCATTTGGAAAGAGGTGACATGATAGGTCCAAGTCAGCATGGATTTGTGAAGGGGAGATCATGCTTGACAAATCTTCTGGAATTTTTTGAGGATGTTTCCAGTCGAGTGGACAAGGGAGAACCAGTTGATGTGGTATATTTGGACTTTCAGAAGGCTTTCGACAAGGTCCCACACAAGAGATTAATGTGCAATGTTAAAGCACATGGGATTGGGGGTAGTGTGCTGACATGGATTGAGAACTGGTTGCCAGACAGGAAGCAAAGAGTAGGAGTAAATGGGTACTTTTCAGAATGGCAGGCAGTGACTAGTGGGGTACCGCAAGGTTCTGTGCTGGGGCCCCAGCTGTTTACACTGTACATTAATGATTTAGACGAGGTGATTAAATGTAGTATCTCCAAATTTGCGGATGATACTAAGTTGGGTGGCAGTGTGAGCTGCGAGGAGGATGCTATGAGGCTGCAGAGTGACTTGGATAGGTTAGGTGAGTGGGCAAATGCATGGCAGATGAAGTATAATGTGGATAAATGTGAGGTTATCCACTTTGGTGGTAAAAACAGAGAGACAGACTATTATCTGAATGGTGACAGATTAGGAAAAGGGGAGGTGCAACGAGACCTGGGTGTCATGGTACATCAGTCATTGAAGGTTGGCATGCAGGTACAGCAGGCGGTTAAGAAAGCAAATGGCATGTTGGCCTTCATAGTGAGGGGATTTGAGTACAGGGGCAGGGAGGTGTTGCTACAGTTGTACAGGGCCTTGGTGAGGCCACACCTGGAGTATTGTGTACAGTTTTGGTCTCCTAACCTGAGGAAGGACATTCTTGCTTTTGAGGTAGTGTAGCGAAGGTTCACCAGACTGATTCCTGGGATGGCGGGATTGACCTATCAAGAAAGACTGGATCAACTGGGCTTGTATTCACTGGAGTTCAGAAGAATGAGAGGGGACCTCATAGAAACATTTAAAATTTTGATGGGTTTAGACAGGTTAGATGCAGGAAGAATGTTCCCAATGTTGGGGAAGTCCAGAACCAGGGGACACAGTCTAAGGATAAGGGGGAAGCCATTTAGGACCGAGATGAGGAGAAACTTCTTCACCCAGAGAGTGGTGAACCTGTGGAATTCTCTACCACAGAAAGTTGTTGAGGCCAATTCACTAAATATATTCAAAAAGGAGTTAGATGTAATCCTTACTACGAGGGGGATCAAGGAGTATGGCGAGAAAGCAGGAATGGGGTACTGAAGTTGCATGTTCAGCCATGTACTCATTGAATGGCGGTGCAGGCTAGAAGGGCCGAATGGCCGACTCCTGCACCTATTTTCTATGTTTCTATGAATCCAGGCTCTGTACTGCCTTTTTGGTTTTGTTTTCATAACACAACACTGAAACATTCTGTTGAGAATAAATTCACTTAAGAAAATTTTATTTTAAGCAAACCAGAATTGATGCAAAGCGAGCCCTGGTATATATTTAGGAGCTATTTTGGGAAGGGTGAATCTTGCATATGCATTCAAATAAAACTCAGAACTTGAGGCATCAATTAGATACTTACTTGCACAAGTACACACATCTGTTGTGGTCACATCTTGTTTTTGTGCACATCTGTATTGAAACTCATAGGATAGAGGGATCAGAAAGTGAGGCCAAGGGCTGAATCCAAGGCATACATATGAATATTTTTTCTCCACTTTTGGAAAGCAATTTGGATACACAGCACAGTGAATTTATTCAATTAAATTGGGCCTTTACATTTTCTCATTTAGTCAAAGGTTTGGCAAACAAGCAATGTAGAGCTTCCTGCCATTCTAATTCATTGAGTTTTATTATGTGAAATGTCGAGGGTTGTTAGAAAAGTGCATGTCATAGAAATGATTAAATACATAGAGATAAAAATTAAAAATAATTCAAAGCAGAAAATTTTCCAGGTAAGAAAGAATGAAGGTAAAATCCAGTTCCACGTATGGATGTAATATTGTGAACAAATAACTACGTGCAGCAATGTAAAATTTAATATTCACAGCAATCCTGTTGTTTGTGTTTTCCCTGTAGGACAGCAGCGTTCCCGTATGCTGGCAACCCTGTTTAAGGATGAACGCTGCCAGCAACTTGCAGCTTATGGCATTCTAGAGAAAATGTATCTGGATAGAATTATTCGAGGGAACCAGCTGCAGGAGTTTGCTGCCATGCTGATGCCTCACCAGAAAGCAACGACTGCTGATGGTAAAGTCTTCACAGTCAGTTTTTGTCCTGAAGGTGTGTGTTTCACACCTTTTTTTGGTAGTATGTAGAAAAATGATATGTGCATGATGAACTAAAGCATGTCTTTGTTGGAACTGTAAACCTTATTTTTAATGGAGTGAATATTGACACCGCCGCCAGGCTGATGACGTGCGTGATGTCGCTCAAGTCCAGCCCGTACTGTACTGTGCTGTGTTGAAGCACTATACATTGTTGAGTTCTGCACTTTGCTGTGTAGAGAAGTTCAGCACAGAACTTCAATGCTGTATTGTCTGTTTACAACCTGACTGCGTCAAATTGCACATTACACTTCTTAAATAATTGTATTATAGTCCTCCCACTTCCTGGTAGTGTACAACAAATCTTGTTAATTACACCAGGTGATGTCATTAAATGCAGCCTCTTTTTAATGTTTTAATCAAGGCAACTGACTTACGGTTTTAAATGAAAAATGGATGGAATTGCAGAACTTCATCCCCAGAACAACAGCAAAAGTCTCTCAATTCCATGCAATAAAAACAGATTTTGACTTTTTTTGTTGCTATAAATCAATAGCAATAGGGCGCTAGTTATTTTTTATTTAAGTCATTCTGGATTGAACACCCTCAACTCAGCTGGTCCACTTCCCTGAATTTTGTCTCTGGGATAAGTAAAGGAAGAGAAATGATAGTCTTTCCTCTGGGCAATGCAGTGCACTAAAAGGCACCAACAATTTCCGTAGCTTATTTATGTTGAAAAAGAGTAGCAAAAAGCTATATAATTTTTTAATTCACTGAGGGAATTCTGGGTGAAGACTCCACCCAGTGTTGTGCAGAAGATTGCAGGTTCAATTCCCAGTGTCAGCTGAGTTTGCTGATTTCAACCTGGACAGTACTTAAAGTGCTACAATTTCCCTTGGGTTGGGGCTGGGGGAGGAACCCGCCACAGTTTCCATTTTTGATCAGTTTATGTAAGTGGACAGAAGGGAAGAACGTGATTGAGTTTAGCCGTGATGCCCTCCACAGTTGGCGTATCCCACCAATACATACTGCCTAGATCCACACATGAAGAATAGTTACTAGGTTGTGGTATAAAAGGGCTGTCATCACCACTGAAACCGTACCTGAGTTGAGTCGATTCCTTCAGTTGAGGATGGGGGGAGGGGATGGTGAGGGTGCAAAATTTGAATTAAAAAAAATTCATAATCTTAAAATAATATTGTTAATGTTTGCATTGGCATGTTAACAATTCAGTCACCGATAATAGCAATTAAAGCTTTCCACCCTTTTATTTGGAAAACAGTTTAATAAATGGAGGCTATATAATGGTGAACCATTGATTAATTTATCTCCTGGGGTGAATTGCGGTGATTAAGTTTGAGTGGGATAAATTATCTCAACAACACCTTGTCATCAAGTATTCTGTTTATACTTTGTAATATCAAGGAATTTATTTTTTGATACTGTGTAAATTTTATTTAAGTCTAGACTGTTGTGGGAAGTGCTTTGATGGCTTTTTATTTTGTGTTTGGGTCGTCAGCTTGAAATGACCAGAGATGAGAAATTGTGGGAAGATATATCTATCTCTTGGGTCTGTACTTGGCTGTCCATAATTTCTAAATTTATCCTCTCCTTTCCATTTTGATTTCGCCAAGTCAGGCACTATCTTCTGTGGAGACTGTTACAATCAGAGTGTCTGTACCAAGTGCCTGTAACACTGTTTAACTGACTAGCGCAGGGCTGTCCACTCTTTTGCCTTAGTAAGCCGCGCGGGTGCAAACCAAGGGGCCTCAGGCCATGTATTGCATTTAAATCCATGCTCGCATAATTTGCATATATCTCAAGCTGCTGATACCAATAGATCTGGTGTCCTGATTTTGGTTTATTCATCAATGAGTTAACAGTGCTGAAAGCAGCCCTATTCTAGCCTCCAGGCCAGTAAAATTCAAACGGGACTCTCCAGCAAATAAGAATTGTAAGTACAAGTAGGACTAAGAAAGAATTCCCAGATCTCGGAGGCCAAGTGTAGCCCGAGGGCCATGAATTCAGCATCTCTGGGGTGGTTGACTGTGCACGAGTGCCTTAGGGTGACTTCTTTCGATATTTTAATTTCATTATGATCGCAACAGCCTGCCAGTACAGACTGGATACTTTGTCCCCTGCTCTGTGGCACAGTACTTTGTGTAATGCTAGTGTATTAACAATATGTTGTAGAGCTAATTTAGATTTGGAGAAAAGACATTTGGATTTTATTTTTAGAGCATCAACTGAGCTAGTAATCGGGTTGGAATGGCACATAAGAAAGTAGTTGTCCTCTATATCCAAATAAATTATGCAAGTTAAAGGTGACATTAAATAATGCAAATGGTCTCTTTCCCCACGCAAATGGTGTAAACCAGTTTTTCAACTAAATTTTGTGTTTTCCTACGTTCTAAAAACACAAAATTCACTTGGAATTTATTTTGAAAGGGAGTTCAAGGTTTTTTTAAAGAAGCTGTGAATTTAACATTCTCTTCATGCTCATGAGGATGCTACTATTGAAATTGACTTTTGCCAATTTTGAAATCTGTTGTCGCCCTGAATTGACAAGACGTGCTTCTGCTCAAGATTCCCCATATTTAAGTTACTAATTCCTTGTGGAAGGTACAGAGCAAAAAGCCAGAAGCTCGCCGAAAGGGAAAGATTAAAAACCCTGGACTGTTGTTCCTAGTGGTTGTTTATATAAGGCAACTTTGTGAGAGGCCGAAGAGCTGCTCGTGGAGGCATGAATGCAATCTGATGGGGGAAGGTGGGGTGCTGGGGAGGTGTCTCCTCTGATTATTCCTCCCAGTGGGGAAACAGAGCTTGCCACATGGGAAAATGTAGGTGCAAACTACCATCACAGTACAATTAATGCACTGTTGAATGTTTCTTGCAATACTGTTCCCCTTTCTGTTGACTTCAAACTTTAAAGACTTTTTGGCTAGCAACTGCCAACCCTCCATGTTTGTCAGGTTTCATTTTCATTGAAATTTAGTCATTTAAAAAATCCATGTGACATTATATCTATTGTAATGATGTGATGTTTCCTCCCTTAATACTAGGTTCCAGTATACTGGACAGGGCAGTCATTGAGCACAACCTGCTTTCTGCCAGTAAACTGTACAATAATATTACATTTGAAGAGCTTGGAGCTTTGCTAGAAATACCGCCAGCCAAGGTAAGCTCTCAAAGTACTGAACTTATTTTCTTTTGTTTAACCTCTAAGGAAAATCCCAGGCAGCGAAGCAACAAAACAACTGACGGAATGTGCTTTCAGTGTTTATGTCCTGTCATTAATTCATTTTATTTATGCAGGAAAAACAACTTTTGAAGTGAACATTTCCTACTTATTCAGAGCACCATTTTGGATAGATTATTTGAACTTGTTTTTCATGGTTTCATGCTGACCCTGTGGACGTTGGCAAAGGTTCAGCCATCACTGACCCTCTCCGCATCTCCCTCCATTCACTTGCGAACAAGGCCTTTGCCATCCATGAGCTTATCATGGATGATTGCATTGACATTATGGCCCTGACGGAAACTTGGCTGAGGAATGATGACATCTTGCCCCTAAATAAAGCCTCCCTGCCTGGCTATACCTTCAACCACTTGCCTGCCCAGACTGCCGTGGTGGCGGTGTGGCTCTCATTACCAAATTACACCGTGGCCTGTCCCCCCTACTCCTCTGGCACTTTCTCCACTCTTCAGTATCTCGCCTTGTTCCACCCAGTCACTTCTCATTTTAAAATTCTCATACTCTACCACCCACCCAAGGACCATAAAAATGTTATCACCAAGATATCTTCACTGCTTTCCTCCCTCAGCTTCTGCATCGAATGACTTCTCATTCTCGGTGATTTCAACCACCATCTCAGTTCATCATCTCTCTCTCTTTAGCTACCCATCTATCCTCCCTTAATCTCTTCCTCCATGTAAACTCCACAACCCCTATTCAAGGCCACCTCCTCGACCTTGCCATCTCTCGTGGCTTCGCTACTCCCATCGTGTCAATCGTTGATAAGGCCATCTCTGACCACTTCCTGTATCGCTCTCCACCCACATCCCCCTTTTTCCCTCCCCGCCCCCAACACTACTTTCTTCTGTGTCCACCCCTGGAAAACAATTCTGTCCCAACTCTCTTACAACTGCACTTACGAATTCCCAACTGTCTAGTCTTTGGCCCTCCATTCAGGACATTTCTGCAGCTACCGATCTGCTTAACCACATCCTTACCAACACCTTTGATGCTCTATTCCGTATTAAAACTATTTCTCTGTCACCCTGGCCGTTTCCCCTGTTACGGCCCTCATCTTCGCTCCCTTAAGCCCAAGGGAAGCAGACTTGAACCGATATGGCGGACAACTGGTTTAGCCATTCACTGACAGATCTGGCTGGATCACATAAAGCATGCTCTTGTCTGCCAAAACTGCTCACTATTCCAGGATCATTCTGGAATGCAAAGATAACCCCCCAGCTCCAGTTAGGGATTGACAAAGGCTCTGTACAACTGAAGCATAACCTCCTCCCTTTGTATTCCAGTCCCGTCGAGATAATGGCCAAAATTTCATTCGCATTTTTGATAACTTTTTGCATCTGTGCACTAGCTTTTAGTGACCTGTTTACCTGGACACACACACCCGTTTGCTTCTCCACAGTTTCTTGTCTCTCGCCATTTAGAAAATATTCTGATGTCGTTCTTGGATCCAAAATGGATTATCTTACACTTCAAGAAGATTAAGTCAATAGATTTTCAGCCAATTTTGAATTGGTTTTCTTCAAAAGATGTTTCTGATGGCACTTAGGTTCTTGTGTATTTTTTGCCCTGAATTTCATTACTGGATTCAAGGGGAGCCCCCATATCTGAAGTGCTTGGAAAAACAACGATGGTCAACGATGGGATACCAGATAGGTCAGACGGGGTGAGAGATGCTCTTTGTCCAACCAGTAGTTGCCACACACCTGCATCTGTAGACAGAGAAGAACTTGCCTTGCGTTGGCAGGAGATTAGTGCATGCTGAGGCACCAGCTCGTAAGGCAAATTGTGACAGGGGTAATGGCACAGATGTGTGTGAAGGCCTGACTAACTATTATGCTGGATGGTTCTTCAGAAACACATCAACCATAATATAGAAAGAAACACTTCATAGAATTAGGTTTGTACTTGAAAGAAAATAATTTGCAGAGCTACAGAGAAAGGGCAAGGAATTGGGACTAGCTGAAGTGCTCTTGCAGAGAGCCGGCATGGGCTCGACGGGCCAAATGACCTCCTACTGTGCTGTTATGATTCTACGATTTCAGGATATCCCAAAGCACTTTACAGTCAATGAAGTACGTTTGCAGTGCAGTCGCTGTTGTACTATAGGTGACGGAGGTTCGGCGAATGTTTGGTGTGGAGGGAGATCCTGGCGGAGGTGCGCCGAGTGTCTTGTGGCAAAATAGCGGTGAGGGATCGTGACGGAGATGTGGCGAATGTTTGTGGCGGAGGAGCGGCAAGAGATTGTGGCGGAAGTGCGGTGAATGAGGGTACAGGGCCCAGAAGAGCTGAGGGCCCAGGGGCAGCATGGGCCTGCCCACACTGCGATATGTGTGCGCACTAGGTCCGTGCAGGAGAGCAGGTCTCCAGTCGTCCTGGTTAACCCTTGCCACTGGATAAAGGCCTAGCTTTGTCAAGCTCTTGTGGCTGGTGTGCAACGGTCACCACACGTTAAAAAACTCCACGCACAGGCATCTTTCACCCTCAATTGGAGTTCAGGACTGGAACATCGGGTCCTTCATTGAAACATCTATGAACTCATGTGGAAGCAAGTCATCCTCGTTTGAGGGACCGCTTATGATGATGATGATGATGATAGGAAACCCAGTAGCAAATTTGCATGCAGCAAAGTCCCACAAACAGTAATGAGATAATGACAAGATAATCTGTTGTGATGGTTGGGGGATAATTGTTGGCCAGGACACCGGGGAGAACTTCCTCGTGTTTCTTTGAAAAGTGGCATGGGATCTTTTATGTTGGTTTGACATCTCAACCAAAAGACGCCACCTGAAACTGCATCATTTCCTCAGGAATGCACTTGAGCATAAAATCTAGGCTGACACTTAAGTCTCTGAAGTGGGACTTGAGCCCACAAGCTACCGATTCAGAGACAAGAGTCTTACCAAGTGAGCCACTGTTGATACTGCAGTGCTTTGTGATAGGCCATGCTTTGTGTTACTGCATTAAAAAAAGGCATGTCGAAGTGATTATCAGCCAGCAAACTGGCTGCACACGCCAATATGTCATAAACCATTTTTGCATGCGGTGTTCCACTACCTGGCTATGGTTGTGGGGAACTTTCTTCACAGTATACAGGTTAACAGAGAACCAGATGCATGGCTGTTCCGTCTATTGTAACATATGCTGTTGGCATGCACCAGAGGGCGTGCACAGACAGTGACAGTTACTAGTTAGTTGTGGTCTTCAGCTTGCGTCCACATCTTTCCAAGCATGTTGCAGTACAGACTGATGGAAATGGTGCTGTGGAGTGGCACAGAGGACATTTTTATTCACAATCACCTTATGCAACACCACCTTCACATCAGCAGGAGGTTGTGTGCATCCCTGCAGGCACAAGTCTGCATCTTGGATTCCCTTTTCATTTTTACCAGTTACTTAATCTCCTGCCCCATTAGTCTTGGCATAGATTGCTAATAGATTAAGATAACCTTTGGATCTTTCTAAAGGCTTTCAGAAATTTGAGTAGAGATGGGCGGATTGTGAGGAGATTCATGTGGAGTATAAACACCAACACAGACTAGTTGGGCCAAAGAGCCTGTTGCTATGCTGTATATTCTATATTTTATGTAACATTTCCCTTTTAATTATCCCCATTTTTTAAGTTTCACTGAGAAAATGTTCTGTTCCTATAACCAGTATTAATCTTTAAACTCCCCCACACCTATGTCTGGTTTTGACTCTCAGAATTTGAATACTACTTTAAAAAAACATTTTAAAAATTTGTTCCTTAGATGTGCACGTTGCTGGCAAGACCAGCATATATTGCCTATCCCTAAATGCCTTTGAGAAGGTGGTGAGGCACCTTCTTGAACCGCTGCAGTCTGTGTGGTGAAGGTACTTTCATAGTGCTATTAGGGAGGAGTTCTAGGATTTCGACCTAGCGACAATGAAGGAAGGGCAATATATTTCCAAGTCATCCTAGGTAGTCGAGGTCGGTGGTTTGGAAGGTGCTGTCAAAGACCCTCTCTTTCTACCCCCCACCCCGATCCTCCCCCTCTACCCCCGATCCTCTATTCTCCCCCTGCCACCAACGGATCCAGTGACCTCCTCATGGAGCCGAGGAAAGCGTGGTCCACAGTGCAGGCCGCAACTATTGGGCTCTGGGATACCACGCGCATGCGCAGATGGCTGCAAAGATGTTCATGCAGATAATCACTCCCATTTAAAACTGAATGTCGAATTCAGATTTTAGAGAAACAAGTGTAAATTGACTCCACAAACCTGATGCAAAGTCGGGACGGATTCATTGTTGGTTTGCATGGTGTTGTATGAATGGAATCCAAGACTGTCAATCCAATTATTGAGAAATCTATACTTCGAGTATCTGGTTGCATGATACATAGTGCAAAGACTTTCCCCATAGAGGCACACCCTACTTACCCAAGTCCAGAGAATGGAGGCCCAGCTTGCTCGAGCCAAAGCTGAAGGACCCTGAACTATGAATAAAGGTTTCGTCAGTTTTGGCCCTCGTGCTTGGGGATATTGTGACCCTGGAGAAGAGTCAGAATAGAGCTCATCAGGACAGGCTCGGGGAACTTTTTTTTTCTACCCATTGGAGTTCCATAGGCTTGGAGGAGATGCAGTTAAGGTCTTTAAAATGATGATGAGAATGGAATGATCTGGTTGATAGCTTATTTGAGCTAGATTGAGAGGGGAGAAGTAATTTGCATCAGTACAAAATACAAAAACACAACTTTCAGATAGACGGCAGGAGATACTTTTTTTCAGTTATTGTTCTGGAATAGATTGCCAGAATGTACAGCGAATACAGAGGACATCTCGAGTTATAGAAGATAACAGTGACTAGTGTTGGAAGTTTTTTAATTCATTAGTTTGCGGAATGTGGGCGTTGCTGGCAAGGCTGGTATTTATTGCCGTCTCTAATTCCCGTTGAGAAGGTGGTGAGCAGCCTCCTTGAACTGCTGAATTCAGTGTGGTGAAGGTGCTCTCCCAGCGACAATGAAGGAACCATGATATATTTCCAAGTCGGGATAGTGTGTGACTTGGAGCTGGAGGTGTTCTCATGCCTCTGGTGCCTTTGTCCTTCTAGGTGGTAGAGGTTGCAGGTTTTGAAGGTTTTATCAAATAAACTGTGGCGAGTTGCCATCGTACATCTTGTAGATGGTACACACTGCAGCCAAGTTGCGCCGGTGGTGGAGGGAGTGAATGTTTAAGGTGGTGGATGGGTTGCTAATCAAGCAAACTGATTAGTCCTAGATGGTGTTGATCTTCTTGACTGGTGGAGCTGTACTCATTCAGGCAAGTGGAGAGTATTCCATCACACTCCTGACTTGTACCTTGCAGGTGGTGGAAAGGCTTTGGTGAGTCATGGAGTGCGTCTCTTGCCACAGAACTCCCAGCCACAGTATATATGTCCACTTAAATTTCTGGTCAATGGTGACTCGCCAGGGTGTTTGTTGATAGTGGGGGATTCGACAATGGTAATGCCATTGAATGTCAAGATGAGGCGGTTAGATTCTCTTGTTGGAGGTAGTCATTGCCTGGCACTTGTGTGTGGTGCGAATGTTACTTGCCATTTATTAGCACAAGCTTGGATGTTATCCAGGTCTTGCTGCATGCGACACAGACTGCTTCATTATCTGAAAAATTGTGAATAGAGTGGAACACTCTGCATTCATCAGCAAACATCCACACTTCTGACATTATAATGGAGGATAGGTCATTGACGAAGCAGCTGAAGATAGTTAGGCCTAGGACACTGCTGTGAGGAACTCCTGCAGTGATGTCCTGGGGCTGAGATGATTGGTCTGCAACAACCACAACTATCTTCCTTTGTGCTAGTTCTGACTCCAGCCAGTGGAAAGTTTTTCCCCCTGATCCCCATTTGACTTCAGTTTTACTTGGGCTCTTTGGTGCCACATGTGGTTGAATGTTGCCTTGATGTCAAGGGCAGTCAGTCTCACCTCACCTCTGGAATTCAGCTCCTTTGTCCATGTTTGGGCCAAGGCTGTAATGAGGGCTGGAGCCAAGTTGTCCTGGCAGAACCCAAACTGAGCAGGTTATTGGTGAGTTAGTGCTGCTTGTGACAGCATTGTTGATGATCTCAGGAGGAGACCGAGATGCGTCATCCGCTTGGCATTTCTGGCTGAAACATAGAAACATAGAAAATAGATGCAGGAGTAGGCCATTCGGCCCCTCGAGCCTGCACCACCATTCAATAAGATCATGGCTGATCATCACCTCAGTACCCCTTTCCTGCTTTCTCTCCATACCCCTTGAACCCTTTAGCCGTAAGGGCCATATCTAACTCCCTCTTGAATATATCCAATGAACTGGCATCAACAACTCTCTGCGGTAGAGAATTCCACAGGTTAACAACTCTCTGAGTGAAGAAGTTTCTCCTCATCTCGGTCCTAAATGGCTTACCCCTTATCCTGTGAGTATGTCCCCTGGTTGTGGACTTCCCCAACATTGGGAACATTCTTCCTGCTTCTAACCTGTCCAGTCCCGTCAGTATTTTATATGTTTCTATGAGATCCCCCCTCATTCTTCTAAACTCCAGTGAATACAGGCCTAGTCGATCCAGTCTCTCCTCATATGTCAGTCCTGCCATCCCGGGAATCAGTCTGGTGAACCTTCGCTGCGCTCCCTCAATAGCATGAACATCCTTCCTCAGATTAGGAGACCAAAACTGAACATAATATTCCAGATGAGGCCTCACCAAGGCCCTGTGCCACTGCAGAAAGACCTCCCTGCTCCTATACTCAAATCCCCTCGCTATGAAGGCCAACATACCATTTGCCTTCTTCACCGCCTGCTGTACCTGCATGCCAACTTTCAATGACTGATGTACCATAACACCCAGGTCTCGTTGCACCTCCCCTTTTCCTAATCTTCCGCCATTCAGATAATATTCTGCCCTCGTGTTTTTGCCACCAAAGTGGATAACCTCACATTTATCCACATTATACTGCATCTGCCATGCATTTGCCCATTCACCTATCCTGTCCAAGTCACCCTGCAGCCTCTTAGCATCCTCCTCGCAGCTCACACTGCCACCCAGCTTAGTGTCATCTGCAAACCTGGAGATATTACACTCAATTCCTTCATCTAAATCATTGATGTATATTGTAAAGAGCTGGGGTCCCAGCACTGAGCCCTACGGCACCCCACGAGTCACTGCCTGCCATTCTGAAAAGGACCCATTTATCCCGACTCTCTGCTTTCTGTCTGCCAACCACTTTTCTATCCATGTCAATATATTACCCCCAATACCATGTGCTTCAATTTTGCACACCAATCACTTGTGTGGGACCTTGTCAAAAGCCTTTTGAAATTCCAAATACACCACATCCACTGGTTCTCCCTTGTCCACTCTACTAGTTACATCCTCAAAAAATTCTAGAAGATTTGTCGAGCATGATTTCCCTTTCATAAATCCATGCTGACTTGGACCGATCCGGTCACTGCTTTCCAAATGCGCTGCTATTTCATCTTTAATAAATTGATTCCAACATTTTCCCCACCACTGATGTCAGGCTAACCGGTCTATCATTCCCCATTTTCTCTCTGCCTCCTTTATTAAAAAGTGGGATTACATTAGCTACCCTCCAATCCATCGGAACTGAACTAGAGTCCATGGAATGTTGTAAAATGACTACCGATGCATCTACTATTTCTAGGGCCACTTCCTTAAGTACTCTGGGATGCAGACTATCAAGTTCTAAGGATTTATCGGCCTTCAATCCCATCAATTTCCCGTACACAATTTCCTGACTAATAAGGATTTTCTTCAGTTCCTCCTTCTCGCGAGACCCTCTGTCCCCTAGTATTTCCGGAAGGTTATTTGTGTCTTCCTTCGTGAAGACAGAACCAAAGTATTTGTTCAGTTGGTCTGGAGGATGGTTGGAAGATGGTTGTGAATGCTTCAGCCTTGTCTGCAAGCTCCTCGAGCTTTCTTACCGTTGGAGGTCAGAATGGAACAGGCTGGATGGACCAGTTGGTCTTTTGTTATTTATTGTATGTTTGAGCAATAGGTTTGATGAGGATTGCCTGCTTTGTGTCAAATTGAAGGTTAGTGGACTATCCGTCGTCGAACAAATTATGATTGGGGCAATACAACATTAGCTTATAGCACTTAAATCAGACACACACCACCTGTCTATGTCAGGATCACAAAAATAATATAACCATGTCTCAAGTTGTATTGGTCCAGAAGATCTGCATGGAATATCAATAGTGAAGCTTCACGCACTATTTATGCTGTTGAAATTCTCCTACACTGTGCCGTCATCTCAAACTTTCTTCATTGTGTACAGAAATTCAAGTTATCACTTGTTGAACCAAGATTGCTTGACAATACGTTGCTCCAGTGCTGCTGGACTCATTTGAGCCAATCCATTTGCCTGCAGAGTGAACTCTGGAAGGTCCATCCTTTGCTCTTTTCTTGTTTACTATGCTCTTTGGAGCTGTTATCCACAGACCCTGGGTTAATCTTCATATGCTCACCAATGATGCCCATCTCTATCATTCCACTATACCTCTAATTGTCAAACAGCTTATTCGACATTGATATGTATGAACCAAAACTTCAAGGAAATCTGAAGCTGTCTTAATTCGGCGCGAACTCTACATTTTTGCTCCTCACTCATTTCCCTACTTTGTTTACTCACTCAGGTTGAACGAGAAGTTCTTACTCGACCTGGAGCTGACATTCAAACCCTATTACTAAGACTAACAACATAGGTCAAAAGAGGGATGAGGTCCTGCAGGCAGATTTTAGGGAGCTGGGAAAGAGATTAAAAAGCAGGACCTCAAAAGTAGTAATCTCTGGATTACTCCAGGTGCCACACATGAGTGAATATAGAAATAGGAGGAGAGAGCAGATGAATGCATGGCTGGAGAGATGTTGCAGGAGGGCGGGCTTCAGATTCCTTGGGCATTAGGGCTGGATGTGGGGCATGCACAGGCCCGGATGGGTTGCAACTCAACAGAGCCGGTACCAATATCCTCGCGGGGAGGGTTGCTAGTGCTGTATCCTGAGACTATGCCCCCGAGTTCGAGACACCCAGCCTCTCAGGGGAAACAGCCTCTCAGCATCTACCCTGTCAAACCCCCTCAGAATCGTATATGTTTCAATGAGATCACCTCTTATTCTTCTAAACTCCTGAAAGTATAGGCTTAATCTCTCCTAGGACACATCCTCTTGTCCCAGGGATCAATCTAGTGAACCTTTGTTGCACTGCCTCTAAGGCATGTATGTCCTTTCTCAGATAAGGAGACTAAACCTGTGCACAGTACTCCAGGTGTGGTCTCACCAAAGCCCCTGTGCAATTGTAGTAAGACTTCCTTACTCTTGTACTCCAACCCCCTTGCAATAAAGGCCAAAATGCTATTTGCCTTCCGAATTGCTTGCTGTACCTGCATCTAACTTTGTGTTTCCTGTTCGAGGACACCCAAATCTCTCTGAACACCAACTTTTAATAGTTTCTCACCCATTAAAAAATATTATGTTTTTCTATTCTTCCGACCAAAGTGAATAACCTCAGATTCGACTCCATCTGCAACCTTACTGCCCACTCACTTAACCCTTTGCAAGCTTTTTGTGTCTTCCTCACAGCTTATGTTCCCACCTAGCTTTGTATCATCAGCAAACTTGGATACATTACATTCGGTCCCTTCATCTAAGTCATTAATATGGATTGTAAATAGTTGAGGTCCAAGCATTGAATCTGGCGGCATCCCACTAGTTACACAGACTGATAACTGGAAAATGGCCCGTTTATCCCTAGTCCACAGGCTCTGAAATTATGGCTTTCTCTCCTCTTCTTCCCCTGTTCCCGTTGGCTGTGTGATTAGTTTGTTCTCCTCTACAAGTACCAAGGAACAGCAACAGATGAAAGGGGAGAACCTTTGTTGTAGAAGGAGTAACAGTAGAAAAGGGAACATTCCTGGCCTAGAATACATATGCCCAAAACACCTTTGAAACACTTGAAGCATGCAGTAACTAACTTATATTAAGGCCTACAAATTAATGTGGTGTTGAGCTGAGTAAAATTACCGTTTCCAGTTTTTTTTTTCTTGTTCAGGTCTCTGTATATCATGCTATCGGGTTTCTAGTGACCCGCTTTCAGACTTGTTGTGCCATGCTGCTCTTGAGCTGGTTGCTGGGTGTGCGCAACAGCAGACTAGCAACATTATATTTTGCAGCTGCCTCTGCGAGTTCATAAGAAAATAAGAATTAGGAACAGGAGTAGGCCATCTAGCCCCTCGAGCCTGCTCCGCCATTCAACAAGATCATGGCTGATCTGGCCGGGGACTCAGCTCCACTTACCCGCCCGCTCCCCATAACCCTTAATTCCCTTATTGGTTAAAAATCTATCTGTCTGTGATTTGAATACATTCAATGAGCTAGCCTCAACTGCTTCCCTGGGCAGAGAATTACACGGATTCACAACCCTCTGGGAGAAGAAATTCCTTCTCAACTCGGTTTTAAATTGGCTCCCCCGTATTTTGAGGCTGTGCCCCCAAGTTCTAGTCTCCCTGACCAGTGGAAACAACCTCTCTGCCTCGATCTTGTCTATCCCTTTCATTATTTTAAATGTTTCTATAAGATCACCCCTCATCCTTCTGAACTTCAACAGTCTACTCAATCTATCATCATAAGGTAACCCCCTCATCTCCAGAATCAGCCTAGTCAATCGTCTCTGCACCCCCTCCAAAGCTAGTATATCCTTCCTTAAGTAAGGTGACCAAAACTGCACGCAGTACTCCAGGTGCGGCCTCACCAATACCCTGTACAGTTGCAGCAGGACCAGCCTGCTTTTGTACTCCATCCCTCTCACAATGAAGGCCAACATTCCGTTCGCCTTCCTGATTACCTGCTGCACCTGCAAACTAACTTTTTTTGGGATTCATGCACAAGGACCCCCAGGTTCCTCTGCACCGCAGCATGTTGCAATTTTTCCCCATTCAAATAATATTCCCTTTTACTGTTTTTTTTCCCCAAGGTGGATGACCTCACATTTTCCGACATTGTATTCCATCTGCCAAACCTTAGCCCATTCGCTTAACCTATCTAAATCTCTTTGCAGCCTCTCTGTGTCCTCTGCACAACCCGCTTTCCCACTAATCATTGTCATCTGCAAATTTTGTTACACTACACTCTGTCCCCTCTTCAAGGTCATCTATACATATTGTAAACAGTTGTGGTCCCAGCACCGATCCTTGTGGCGCACCGATCCCTGTGGCACACCACTAACCACCGATTTCCAATCCGAAAAGGACTCATTTATCCCGACTCTCTGCTTTCTGTTCGCCAGCCAATTCTCTATCCATGCTAATACATTTCCTCTGACTCTGCGTATCTTTATCTTCTGCAGTAACCTTTTGTGTGGCACCTTATCGAATGCCTTTTGGAAATCTAAATACACCACATCCATCGGTACACCTCTATCCACCATGCTCGTTATATCCTCAAAGAATTCTAGTAAATTAGTTTAACATGATTTCCCCTTCATGAATCCATGTTGCGTCTGCTTGATTGTACTATTCCTAACTAGATGTCCTGCTATTTCTTCCTTAATGATAGCTTCAAGCATTTTCCCCACTCCAGATGTTAAACTAACCGGCCTATAGTTACCTGCCTTTTGTCTGCCCCCTTTTTTAAACAGAAGCGTTATATTAGCTGCTTTCCAATCTGCTGGTACCTCCCCAGAGTCCAGAGAATTTTGGTAGATTATAACGAATGCTTCTGCTATAACTTCTGCCATTTCTTTTAATACCCTGGGATACATTTCATCAGGACCAGGGGAATTGTCTACCTTGAGTCCCATTAGCCTGTCCAGCACTACCCCCCCCTAGTGATAGTGATTATCTCAAGGTCCTCCCTTCCCACATTCCCGTGACCAGCAATTTTTGGCATGGTTTTTGTGTCTTCCACTGTGAAGACCGAAGCAAAATAATTGTTTAAGGTCTCAGCCATTTCCACATTTCCCATTATTAAATCCCTCTTCTCATCATCTAAGGGACCAACATTTACTTTAGTCACTCTTTTCCGTTTTATATATCGGTAAAAGCTTTTACTATCTGTTTTTATGTTTTGCGCAAATTTACTTTCGTAATCTATCTTTCCTTTCTTTATTCCTTTCTTAGTCATTCTTTGCTGTCGTTTAAAATTTTCCCACAGCTTCTAGTTTCCCACTAACCTTGGCCACCTTATACGCATTGGTTTTTAATTTGATACTCTCCCTTATTTCCTTGGTTATCCACGGCTGGTTATCCCTTCTCTTACCGCCCTTCTTTTTCACTGGAATATATTTTTGTTGAGCACTATGAAAGAGCTCCTTAAAAGTCCTCCACTGTTCCTCAATTGTGCCACTGTGTTTCCAGTCTACTTTAGCCAACTCTGCCTTCATCCCACTATAGTCCCCTTTGTTTAAGCATAGTACGCTCGTTTGAGACACTACTTCCTCATCCTCAATCTGCATTACAAATTCAACCATACTGTGATCACTCATTCCGAGAAGATCTTTTACTAGAAGATCGTTTATTATTCCTGTCTCATTACACAGGACCAGATCTAAGATAGCTTGCTCCCTTGTAGGTTCTGTAACATACTGTTGTAAGAAACAATCCCGTATGCATTCTATGAATTCCTCCTCAAGGCTACCCTGTGCGATTTGATTTGACCAATCGATATGTAGGTTAAAATCCCCCATGATTACTGCCGTTCCTTTTTCACATGCCTCCATTATTCCCTTGATTATTGCCCGCCCCACCGTGAAGTTATTATTTGGGGGCCTATATACTACGCCCACCAGTGACTTTTTCCCCTTACTATCTCTAATCTCCACCCACAATGCTTCAACATTTTGTTCATTGGAGCCAATATCGTCTCTCACAACTGCCCTGATATCATCCTTTATTAACAGAGCTACCCCACCTCCTTTCCCTTCTTGTCTATCTTTTCGAATTGTCAGATACCCCTGTATGTTTAATTCCCAGTCTTGGCCCTCCTGCAACCACGTTTCTGTAATGGCCACCAAATCATACCCATTTGTAATGATTTGTGCCGTCAACTCATTTACTTTATTTCGAATGCTGCGTGCGTTCAGGTAGAGTGTTTTAATACTAGTTTTTAAACCATGATTTTTAGTTTTGACCCCTCCTGCAGCCCCTTTATATTTATACATATTGTCCCTTCCTATCACCTTGTGGTTTACACTTATCCCAGTGCTACTCTGCTCTGTTGCCTCCTGCCTTTTGCATTCTTTCTTGGGGTCCTGTTCATCTAAGCTCTCACCCACTCTAACTAGCTCAGAGCCCTCTCCTGGGTTCCAAATACTCCTTGCATTGAGGCACCGAGCTTTCATGCTTGCCTTTTTGTTACACTTTGACCCTTTAGAATTTTGCTGTACAGTGGCCCTTTTTGTTTATTGCCTTGGGTTTCTCTGCCCTCCACTTTTACTCATCTCCTTTCTGTCTTTTGCTTTTGTCTCCATTTTGTTTCCCTCTGTCTCCCTGCATTGGTTCCCATCCCCCTGCCATATTAGTTTAACTCCCCCCCGCCCCCCCCCCACCCCCAACAGCACTAGCAAACACTCCCCCGAGGACATTGGTTCCAGTCCTGCCCAGGTGCAGACCGTCCGGTTTGTACTGGTCCCACCTCCCCCAGAACCGGTTCCAATGTCCCAGGAATTTGAATCTCTCCCTGCTGCACCACTGCTGAAGCCACGTATTCATCTGCGATTCCTACTCTGACTAGCACGTGGCACTGGTAGCAATCCCGAGATTACTACTTTTGAGGTCCTATGTTTTAATTTAGCTCCTAGCTCCTTAAATTCGTCTTGGAGGACCTCATCCCTTTTTTTTACCTATATCGTTGGTACCAATGTGCACCACGACAACTGGCTGTTCACCCTCTCTTTTCAGAATGTCCTGCAGCCGCTTCGAGACATCCTTGACCCTTGCACCAGGGAGGCAACATACCATCCTGGAGTCTCGGTTGCGGCCGCAGAAACACCTATCTATTCCCCTTACCATTGAATCCCCTATCACTATTGCTCTCCCACTCTTTTTCCTGCCCTCCTGTGCAGCAGAGCCAGCCACGGTGCCATGAACTTGGCTGCTGCTGCCCTCCCCTGATGAGTCATCCCCCTGAACAGTACTCAAAGCGGTGTATCTGTTTTGCAGGGGGATGACCGCAGGGGACCCCTGCACTACCTTCCTTGCACTGCTCTTCCTGCTGGTCTTCCATTCCCTAGCTGGCTGTGGACCCTTCACCTGCGGTAAGACCAATTCGCTACACGTGCTACTCACGTCATTCTCAGCATCGCGGGTGCTCCAGAGTAAATCCACTCTCGGCTCCAATTCCGCTACGCGGACCGTCAGGAGCTGGAGGCGGATACACTTCCCGCACACGTAGTCGTCAGGGACACCGGAAGTGTCCCTGAGTTCCCACATGGTACAGGAGGAGCATATCGCGTGACCGAGCTCTCCTGCCATGACTTAACCCTTAGATACACTTAAATTGGCAACAACAATGCTAAAGCTTACTCACTGTTATAGAAGAGAAAAAAGAAAAACTACTCACCAATCACCAGCTAATCACCTACCCCCTTGGCTGTGACGTCACCTTTCTGTTTCTTTCTACTTCTTTTTTGCCTTCTCCCTGTAGCTGCACAAGCTGGGCCTTTTGTCGGCCTCTCGCTGACCCCGGATTCACGCTGCTCCCGACTCAGCGACGCACCTTCCGACTTCGCGGCCTTTTATAGGCCTCACCAACGGACTCGCGCTGCTCCCGACTCAGCGACACACCTCCCGACCTCGCGGCCTTTTATAGGCCCGACCAACGGACTCGCGCTGCTCCCGACTCAGCGACGCATCTCTCGACCTTGCGGCCTTTTATAGGCCTCTCCAACAGACTCACGCTGCTCCCGACTCAGCGACGCACCTCCCGACCTCGTGGCCTTTTATAGGCCTCCCCAACGGACTCACGCTGCTCCCGACTCATTCCTTCACCTAGCCCACAGGGCCAAACTTCATCTGAGACCCCCACCTGCCCTAGCCCTAAACGCAATCTTTCTCTAGTTTCTCTTTGACCTCCCCTCTTGACCTCTCCAAGCTCATCTTGTCCATGAGACCCACTTCCTGCTCCCTTGACCCTATTCCCACTAAACTGCTGACCACTCAACTTCCTTTTTTGGCTCCCATGTTAGCTGACATTGTTAACTGTTCTCTCTCCTCAGGCACTGTCCCCCTCTCCTTCAAATTTGCAGTCATCACCCTTCTCAAAAAAACAAACCCTTGACCTCACTGTGCTTGCTCGCTACCGCCCCATCTCCAACCTCCAACAAAAGGATAGTATGCAGGTACAGCAAGTGATCAGCAAGGACAATGGTATCTTTGCCTTTATTGCAAAGGGGATGGAGTATAAAAGCAGGGAAGTCTTGCTACAGCTATACAAGGTATTGGTAAGGCCACACCTGGAATACTGCGTGCATATTTACAAAAGGATATACTTGCTTTGGAGGCAGTTCAGAGAAGGTTCACAAGTTTGATTCCGGCGATGAGGGGTTGACTTATGAGGAAAAGTTGAGTCGATTGGGCCTCTACTCATTGGAATTCAAAAGAATGAGAGGTGATCTTATCGAAACGTATAAGATTATGAGGGGGCTTGACAAGGTGGATGCAGAGAGGATGTTTCCACTGATGGGAGAAACTAGAACTAGAGGGCATGATCTTCGAATAAGGGGCCACCCATTTAAAACAGGAGGAGGAATTTCTTCTCAGAGGGTTGTAAACCTGTGGAATTCGCTGCCTCAGAGAGCTGTGGAAGCTGGGACATTGAATAAATTTAAGACTGAAATAGACAGTTTCTTAAACGTTAAGGGGTTATGGGGAGCGGGTGGGGAAGTGGAGCTGAGTCCATGATCAAATCAGCCATGATCTTATTGAATGGCAGAGCAGGCTCGAGGGGCCGTATGGCCTACTTCTGTTCCTATTTCTTATGTTATGTTATGTTCTCCCTTTCCTCTCAAGTCCTTGAACGTGTTGTCGCCTCCCTAATCAGTGCCCATCTTTCCCGGAACTCCATGTTTGAATCCCTTCAATCTGGTTTTCGCCCCTGCCACAGTACCGAAACGGCTCTCATCAAAGTCACAAATGACATCCTTTGTGACTGACAAAAGGTAAGCTATTTCTCCTCTTCCTTCTGGACCTGTCTGCAGCCTTTGACACAGTTGACCACTCCATCCTCCTCCAACGTCTCTCCACCATCGTCCAGCTGGGTGGGACTGCACTTGCCTGGTTCCATTATTATCTATCATTGCAAATTTGCTGCAATGGCTTCTCTTCCCAATCCTGCATCGTTACCTCTGGTGTTCCCGAAGGATCTATGCTTGACCCCCTCCTATTTTTCATCTATTTCTGCCCCTTGGCGATATCATCCAAAAACACGGAGTCATTTTCCACATATACGCTGACGATACCTCTCCACCACTTCCCTCAACCCCTGCTTGGTAGTTAAATTGTCTGACTTCTTGTCCGACATCCAGTATTGGATGAGCAGAAATGTTCTCCAATTAAATATTGGGAAGACGGAAGCCATTATCTTTGGTCCTCGCCACAAACTGCATTCCCTCGGCACTGACTCCATCCCTCTTCTTAACATCTATCTGAGGCTAAACCAGACTGTTTGCAACCGAGGTGTCATATTTCACCCTGAAATGAGTTTAAGGCTGCATAACTAAAACCGCCTATTTCCACCTCCGTAACATTGCCCGCCTCCGCCCCTGCCTCAGCTCTTCTGCCGTTGAGACCCTCATTCATGCCTTTGTTACTTCTAGACTTGACTACTCCAACTCACTCCTGGCTGGCCTCTCACATTCTACCCGAGGAAAACTTGAGGTCATCCCAAACTCGTCCTAACTTGCACCAAGTCACGATCACCCATCGCCCCTGTGCTTTCTGACCGACACTGGCTCCCGGTTTAGCAACGGCTCGATTTCAAAATTCTCATCCTTGTTTACAAATCATTCCATGGCCTCGCCACTCCCTATCTCTCATCTTTTTCAGCCTCACAACCCTACAAGATATCTGCGCTCCACAAATTCTGTCCTGTTGAACATCCCTCATTATAACTGCTCGACCATCGGTGGCTGTGCCTTAGCTGTTTGGGCCATAAGCACTGCAACTCACTCCCTAAACGTCTCCGCCTCGCTACCTCTCTTTCCTCTTTTAAGGTGCCCCTTAAAGCTTACCTCTTCAACCAAGCTTTTGGTCATCTGCCTTATTTTCTTATGTGGCTTGGTGTCAGATTTTTCTGTTTTGTCTTGTAACACTGATGTGAAGCATAGAAACATAGAAAATAGGTGCAGGAGTAGGCCATTCGGCCCTTCGAGCCTGCACCGCCATTCAATGAGTTCATGGCTGAACATGCAACTTCAGTACCCCATTCCTGCTTTCTTCCCAAATCCCTTGATCCCCCTAGTAGTAAGGACTACATCTAACTCCTTTTTGAATATATTTAGTGAATTGGCCTCAACAACTTCCTGTGGTAGAGAATTCCACAGGTTCACCACTCTCTGGGTGATGAAGTTTCTTCACATCTCGGTCCTAAATGGCTTACCCCTTATCCTTAGACTGTGACCCCTGGTTCTGGACTTCCCCAACATTGGGAACATTCTTCCTGCATTGAACCTGTCCAAACCTGTCAGAATTTTAAACGTTTCTATGAGATCCCCTCTCATTCTTCTGAACTCCAGTGAATACAAGCCCAGTTGATCCAGTCTTTCTTGATATGTCAGTCCCGCCATCCCGGGAATCAGTCTGGTGAACCTTTGCTGCACTCCCTCAATAGCAAGAATGTCCTTCCTCAGGTTAGGAGACCAAAACTGTACCCAATACTCCAGGTGTGGCCTCACCAACTGTAATAATACCTCCCTGCCCCTGTACTCAAATCCCCTCGCGATGAAGGCCAACATGGCATTTGCTTTCTTAACCTCCTGCTGTACCTGCATGCCAACCTTCAATGACTGATGTACCATGACACCCAGGTCTCGTTGCACCTCCCCTTTTCCTAATCTGTCACCATTCAAATAATAGTCTGTCTCTCTGTTTTTATCACCAAAGTGGATAACCTCACATTTAGCTACATTATACTTCATCTGTCATGCATTTGCCCACTCACCTAACCTATCCAAGTCACCCTGCAACCTCATAGCATCCTCTTCGCAACTCACATTGCCACCCAACTTAGTGTCATCCGCAAATTTGGAGATACTACATTTAATCCCCTCGTCTAAATCATTAATGTACAATGTAAACAGCTGGGGCCCCAGCACAGAACCTTGCGGTACCCCACTAGTCACTGCCTGCCATTCTGAAAAGTACCCATTTTCTCCTACTCTTTGCTTCCTGTCTGCCAACCAGTTTTCAATCCACGTCAGCACACGACCCCCAATCCCATGTGCTTTAACTTTGCACATTAATCTCTTGTGTGGGACCTTGTCGAAAGCCTTCTGAAAGTCCAAATACACCACATCAACTGGTTCTCCCTTGTCCACTCTACTGGAAATATCCTCAAAAAAATTCCAGAAGATTTGTCAAGCATGATTTCCCTTTCACAAATCCATGCTGACTTGGACCTATCATGTCACCTCTTTTCAAATGCGCTGCTATGACATCCTTAATAATTGATTCCATCATTTTACCCACTACCGACGTCAGGCTGACCGGTCTATAATTCCCTGTTTTCTCTCTCCCTCCTTTTTTAATAAGTGGGGTTACATTGGCTACCCTCCACTCCATAGGAACTGATCCAGAGTCTGTGGAATGTTGGAAAATGACTGTCAATGCATTTGCTATTTCCAAGGCCACCTCCTTAAGTATTCTGGGATGCAGTCCATCAGGCCCTGGGGATTTATCGGCCTTCAATCCCATCAATTTCCCCAACACAATTTCCTGACTAATAAGGATTTCCCTCAGTTCCTCCTCCTTACTAGACCCTCTGACCCCTTTTATATCCGGAAGGTTGTTTGTGTCCTCCTTAGTGAATACCGAACCAAAGTACTTGTTCAATTGGTCTACTATTTCTTTGTTCCCCGTTATGACTTCCCCTGATTCTGACTGCAGGGGACCTACGTTTGTCTTTACTAACCTTTTTCTCTTTACATGTCTATAGAAGCTTTTGCAGTCCGTCTTAATGTTCCCTGCAAGCTTCCTCTTGTACTCTATTTTCCCTGCCCTAATCAAACCCTTTGTCCTCGTCTGCTGAGTTCTAAATTTCCCCCAGTCCCTGGGTTCACTGCTATTTCTGGCCAATTTGTATGCCACTTCCTTGGCTTTAATACTATCCCTGATTTCCCTTGATAGCCACGGTTGAGCCACCTTCCCTTTTTTTATTTTTGCGCCAGACAGGGATGTACAATTGTTGTAGTTCATCCATGCGGTCTCTAAATGTCTGCCATTGCCCATCCACTGTCAACCCCTTGAGTATCATTCGCCAATCTATCCTAGCCAATTCACGCCTCATACCTTCAAAGTTACCCTTCTTTAAGTTCTGGACCATGGTCTCTGAATTAATTGTTTCATTCTCCATCCTAATGTAGAATTCCACCACATTATGGTCACTCTTCCCCAAGGGCCTCGCACAATGAGATTGCTAATTAATCCTCTCTCATTACACAACACCCAGTCTAAGATGGCCTCCCCCCTAGTTGGTTCCTCGACATATTGGTCTAGAAAACCATCCCTTATGCACTCCAGGAAATCCTCCTCCACCGTATTGCTTCCAGTTTGGTTAGCCCAATCGATATGCATATTAAAGTCACCCATTGATAACTGCTGCCCCTTTATTGCATGCACCCCTAATTTCCTGCTTGATGCCCTCCCCAACATCACTACTACTGTTTGGAGGTCTGTACACAACTCCCACTAACGTTTTTTGCCCTTTGGTGTTCTGCAGCTCTACCCATATAGATTCCACATCATCCAAGCTAAATGTCCTTCCTAACTATTGCATTAATCTCCTCTTTAACCAGCAATGCTACCCCACCTCCTTTTCCTTTTATTCTATCCTTCCTGAATGTTGAATACCCTTGAATGTTGAGTTCCCAGCCCTGATCATCCTGGAGCCACGTCTCTGTAATCCCAATCACATCATATCTGTTGACATCTATTTGCACAGTTAATTCATCCACCTTATTACGGATACTCCTTGCATTAAGACACAAAGCCTTCAGGCTTGTTTTTTTAACACCCTTTGTCCTTTTAGAATTATGATGAAGTGTGGCCCTTTTTGTTTCTTGCCTTTGTTTACTCGGCCTTCCACTATTGCTTTTCACCTTTCTACCATAGGAAGCGCCTTAGGGCGTTTTACTGCGTTAAAGGTGCTATATATATATAAATAAAAGTTGTTGTTGTGATGCAGTACATCCGTTTCACAGACCTTGCAATAACGTGGCTGAAATCAGGAATCAGTGGTGTGGATAATAGATCCTGCGATTCCCTAATTACCATGATACACTTTGTTGGTGTATCCAAACACCAATGGTACATAGACCACAGGAGATTAGTGCTGAGTGTTATTAAAAAGTGATGAATTATTTTGTTAGGGAATGGATGTTCTTAAAGGTGTAAGTTATTGCACAAGTTAATAAGGTTCAACGGCATTTATTGGCTTTCATTGGAAATAAGTATATAATAACTAGCATTACCAATAATGACACATATACCATGATAACTATTGATAATTATACATATACTTAAGGTCAAACGTATGATACATGACCAGAGAATTCACCACATCACAGGTTTCGAGCTGGAAGGTTTAATGGCTGATCAGGCCGTGTCTATTATTGAAGTATCTATTCTAATAACCCTATTTTTGTACTTTTCTTTCACTCTGGATAGGTAAAAATCCAGATGTTTTGAAGTATTATCACATCCAATTAGTTGGACTAATGTTTTAATTAGAATAACTGCCATAACTTCACTCTCACTCCTTAGTTTTCCAGATATATGGCAGGTGCCTTTTCAAGGCTAGAGCTAACAAAGACAGTTTGTTGCCTCTGCTGAAATCTCTCATCAGCAAAGACTGCCCCTGCTTGTTCTGTGTCTGTGCAGTAATTGTTAACAGCTTAAGCTTTCTGACTGTAATTCCTATTAATTTAAACTGTCATTCTAACAGAAACTTATTTGCCAGGCAAAAGCTAAAAGTCAATATTAAAAATTAACTGTTTCCTTATAATTCCCTGATCAGGCAAGTTATTGGTTTGATTCTTGCTCTGTACCAAGTTTGAGGATCTCAGTCAGGACAATAGTGAGAGCAACTACAACAACAACCTGCATTTATACAGCGCTTTCAACATGGTAAAAATGTCCCAAGGTGCTTCACAGGAGCAATATCGGACATAATTTGACATGGAGCCACGTAAAGACATATTAGGACAGATACCAAAAGCTTGGTCAAAGATGTAGGTTTTAAGGAGTGACTTAAATGAGGATGGAATTAAAATTGGGGAAGTGGAAAAAGCCAGGATTGGAAGAGCACAAATATCTCGGAGGGTTGTAGGGCTGGAGGAGGTGATAGGGAGAGATGAGGCCATGGAGGGATTTGAACACAATGATGAGAATTTTTAAATGGAGGGGTTGTTGGACCGGGAGCCAATGTGGGTCAGCGAGCACAGGGCTCATGGGTGAACGAGATTGGTGCAAGTGAGAACATGGGCAGCCAAGCTTTGGATGAGCACAAGTTTAAGGAGGGTGGAAGATGGGAGGCTAACCAGGAAATTGAGTCTGGAGGTAACAAAGGCATGGATGAAGGTTTCGACAGAAGATCAAACGAGGCAGGGGCAGAGACAGATGATATTCCAGAGGTAGAAATAGACAGTCTTGGTGATGGAGAGGATATTGGGGTCAGAAGCTCAGCTCAGTGTCAAATTGGACACCAAGGTTGCAAGCAGTTTGATTCAGACTCATGCAATGGCCAGTGAGGAGGCTGGAGTCAATGATTAGGGAGTTTGTGTTGAAGACAATGGCTTCGATCGTCCCAATATTTAATTGGAACAAATTTCTGCTTATCCATATGGTGATGGTATGGTAGAGCTGCGAGTCATCAGCGTACATGTGGAATCTGATATATTTTTGGATGTTGTTGCCGAGGTGCCTCATGTAGATGAGCAATAGGAGAGGACGAAGGTTAGATTCTTGGGGACTCGAAAGGTAAGCAGGTACAGCAAGTAATTAGGAAGCCAAATCGAATGTTGGCCTTTATTACAAGGGGCTGGAGTATAAAAGTTGGTAAGTCTTATTACAACTGTACAGGGCTTTGATGAGATCATACCTGTAGTACTGCGTACAGTTTTGGTCTCCTTATTTAAGGAGACATATACTTGCATTGGAGACAGTTCAGAGAAGGTTCAGTAGGTTGATTCCTGAGATTAAGGGGTTGACTGATGAAGAAAGGTTGAGTAGATTGGGCTTATACTCATTGGAGTTTAGAAGAATGAGAGGTGATCTTATTGAAATGTATAAGATTCTGAGGGGGCTGGACAGGGTAGATGCAGAGAGGATATCTGGGAATCTGGAACTAGGGGGCATCGTTTCAGAATAAGGGGTCGCACATTTAAAACCAAGATGAGGAGGAGTTTTCCTCTGAGGGTCGTAAATCTTTGGAATTCTCTACCCCAGAGAGCTGTTGAGGTTGGGTCATTGAATATATTTAAGGTAGAAGTAGACAGATCTTTGAACAATAGGGGAGTCTTGGGTTATGGGAGCGGGCAGGAAAGTGGAGTTGAGACCAAGATCAGATCAGCCATGATCTTAATGAATGGCAGAGCAGGCTCGAGGGGCCAAATAACCTTCTCCTATTTCTTATGATTTTATATAATGGTGCAGGATCGGGAAGAGAAGCCATTGCAAGAGATTCTTTGACGATGACTGGATAGGTAAGAATGGAACCAGGCGAGGGCAGACCCACTCAGCTAGACAACGGAGGCGAGTCGTTGGAGGAGGATGGCATGTCAAATGATGGGGAGGGATAACTTATCACGATCACAGTCACATAAGATGTCATTTGTGACTTTGATGAGAGCCATTTTAGTGCTGTGGCAAGGCAG
Organism: Pristiophorus japonicus; assembly: GCF_044704955.1. Taxonomy (NCBI): domain Eukaryota; kingdom Metazoa; phylum Chordata; class Chondrichthyes; family Pristiophoridae; genus Pristiophorus; species Pristiophorus japonicus. The sequence goes on from NC_091978.1 coordinate 224,632,076, forward strand.
AAACCTGATTGGAGGGATTCAAACATGTAGTTGCAGGAAAGATGTGCATGGATTTTGGGAGGTGACAACACGTTCAAGGACTTTGGAGAGGAAAAGGAGTTTGGAGATGAGGTGGTAGGTTGCAAGGTAGCAGGGGTCAAGGGTGTGTTTTTTATGGAGGTGGATGATGACGGCAGATTACAAGGGGAGGGGGACAGTATTTGAACATCGGCATTCGTCTCCCTGAAGAGTGAAAAACCAGTCATCATTCCCATTTCTGATCACATTCCAGTGGCGCGAGTTGGGAAGTGCCTCCCACTGTCAAATAGCCGACCGATGCTCACTATCTGAGCTCAAATATAAAGGATTGCCGACTAAATGAGATTTTGGTGGTAAATTTGGGTACCTACGGAACCATTCCCCCAGTATGAATCACCGAATACAGTAAAACAGGAAAGAAAATTGGAAAAATAAATTTATAAGCAAGATACTTTCATTTCTGTCTCAGCTGCCCTAAACTTGTCTGGATTGAACAAAATGACTTGGCTGTTGAGCAATAGCCATTTGTACTCTGAGCAAAAAAAGGCCAATTGATCCATCAGTTGTCCTTCATCCAGAGACCATGTATGATTATTCTCCAATGGGCTGTCCTCTCACATAATTGTTCATTCCTTACGCTGGGGAACACTTAAGTTCCCTTACCGTTGCCCACTAAAAAAAAAAGCACTGTTAGAATCTCTACACCCTGCAATCCTGATCCTCAACACACATCATTCTGCCGTTTTGATTCAACTTAACTGTCTTCTCTGGAAGTCTTCCACGTGTCCACTATCCTGTGGGGGGGAATTTTCTAACCTTTGAGGCTTATGAATTTTATATTTGGTTACATTTTCCCAGGCACAACATTTTACTGTCCGGCTCTGTTTTATGTTAATGTAATTCTTAATCTATCCAGACAGTTTGTCATCTATTCCATGCCTTATCTTTTCCGAGCAGTTTCACATGAGAACATTTATTACGAGCCTTTTGAAAATACGAGTAAATTACATCTACTGGATTACTTTCATCTATGATTCAGCTACCCTGAAAGAATTTCAGTACGGTTATATGGCATGGTAATGTTTTTATAAAATGATACTGAATGCTTCCTATGTTACCTGTAAATATTATTGGCCCGGATTTTGTGGTCAGCAGCAAACAACCACTCGCTGCTCATTATGCTTGCAGCCGCCCAGAGTTTTTGTGGGCTTTTGAGTGGCAACATGCAGTCATTGGGTGTCAAAAACAGCGTGGCGCCCTCTACAGCGGATCTGGGATCTGTGTGAACAGGCAAAGCAACAGCGCGTCTCCTCAACCAATCAGATTGATGAATCCTCACTGAGACACACAGTCTAAAGCAGGAAGTGTAAGTTAGAATATTTAATTCAATGTGATACCATGTACAGAAAGTAAAATAAAGAGAGGGAAAGAAAGATGGGATTAAGAGAGAGAGATAAGAGACAAAGATGTTTAAAATAATGTATTTTACATTTTTTTAAATCTCCAATAATAATAAAAATCTGATGGAATGAGAATCCACACTTGTAAAAGTTAATTTTCACTGCCAGTGAGGTTGTTTGGCAGTATTTTAGACTTATTACATCGTTAAAAATTCACTGACACTTGAATGGACAAGTCTTAACTGGCATACTTAGTGGGTACGTCTTCCTCGATTTTGAGGGACTGCCTCGGATGATGATGATTTAGTGGGTAAGGACTGCAATTCTTATCATCTCACCGAAGGGCGCAGCTCAGCGCCGAACTTACGGCCCACATCTCGCCGTAGGCAATTAGACTCATACAGTAGAGCCTGGTCTCCAGTCATCTTGGACCCTCTTGCCACTGGACCAAGACCTTGTTCAGCTAAGCTCGTGTGGTAGCTGGTGTACAACGGTCACCCCATGTTAAAAGAACTCACGCATTGGCATCGTCCACCCTTCAAAATGAAGTTCGGGACCTGGAACGTCAGGACCCTTATGGACAACTCGAATAGCGACAGACTGGAACGCCACGCTACCATAGTTGCCCAGGAACTTAGACGCTTCAATGTCAACATTGCCGCCCTAAGCGAGACCCGGCAGGCAGGGGAAGGCCAGCTCAAGGAACAAGTGGAGGTTACACCTTCTGGAAAGGCAAACCAGAGGAAGAACGGTGCCTCCACGGAGTCTGTTTTGCATCAAGAACGAGCTGGTTGACCGCCTCAGAGACTGCCCCTGTGGGATTAGCGAATGTCTCATGACTCTCCGACTCACCCTATCCCGGAACCAGTGCGCCACAGTTATTAGTGTGTACGCCCCAACACTCGACGCAACAGATGAGACCAAAGAGCGATTTTACTCCAGCCTCGAACAATCCCTGTCCCGTGTCCCTACGGACGACAAACTGATCCTCCTCGACGACTTCAACGCCAGGGTCGGTAAGGACACAGACCTTTGGGAGGTATGATCGGCAGAGAGAGGGTAGGGAAAAACAACTCCAGCGGTACCCTGCTCCTGACAAAATGCCTAGAACACGACCTTGTCATCACCAACACCTTGTTCTGCCGGAGGGACAAGTACAAGGCATCGTGGCAACGCCCTCGCTCCAAACACTGGCACCTGCTCAACTATGTCATCATTCAAGCCAGGGATCACAAGGATGTGCGCATCACCTGTGCCATGACAAGAGCTGATGACTGCTGGACGGACCACCGCCTAATCTGTTCCATCATCATCATATAGACCCAAAGCAGCGACGGCAGCAGAAGCAATTCAATAAAAAAATCAATGCCGGGACACTCAAAGACCCAGCTAAGAGAGCCCTATACAGCCAGCGCCTCACTGCTAATCTGGCGACTCTTGATGACCCTGAGACGCAGAATGCCCACAGTGCTTGATCTGCCCTCCAGGCCACCATAACCAGTGCCTGCGAAGAGATGCTCGGTCACTCAACCAGGAAACATCAGGACTGGTTTGATGAGAATGACCAGGAGAACCGCAAGCACAGGGCATTTCTGAACCTAAAACAAAAACCCAACTCTGCAGCGGCGAAGCAGCTTTACAGACTGCATAAGGCCGAGGTCCAACAAAAAACATGGTGGTTGGAAAAAGCACAGGAGATGCAGCAGCTGGCCGATAGCCATGATGTGCGAGGATTCTTCACCGCAGTCAAGGCCACCTATGACCCAAGGCCCCACCCCACTACTGGCCAAGAACGGGGAGACACTCATCAAGGACACCGAGGCAGTCAGGACCCGCTGGAAGGCGCACTTTGAAGATCTTAACCGAGACTCTGCCTTTGACTCGAGTGTCCTCAACTCCATCCAGCAGCATGCTACCCGCCCCACCATCTCAGCAAAACCCCAGTCCTGCACGATGTATAAAAGGCCATCCGCCAGCTTAGGAACAACAAGGCAACGGGAGCGGATGGAATCCCTGCTGAGGCACTCAAGTAAGGCGGGGAGGCACTATTGGTACGAATGCATGACCTCCTCTCTCTCATCTGGAAGGAGTAGAGCATGCTGGGAGATCTCAGAGATGCAGTAATCGTGACCATCTTTAAAAAAGGGGACAAGTCTGACTGCGGCAACTAGTAATCTCCCTGTTATCAGCTACTCGGAAAGTCATCACTAGAATCCTCCTCAACAGTCTTCTCCCTGTGTCTGAGGAGATCCTCCCAGAGTCACAGTGCGGATTTTGTCCACTACAGGGTACAACGGACATGATCTTTATGCCGCGACAACTGCAAGAGAAATGCAGGAACAGCACCAACCCTTGTACAAGACCGCCTTTGAACTTACAAAGGCCTTTGACACGGTCAACCGCGAGGGACTATGGAGCGCCCTCCTCCCTTTTCGGCTGCCCCCAAAAGTTTGTCGCCATCATCCGCCTGCTCCATGACGACATGCAAGCCGTGATCCTGACCAATGGATCCATCACAGACCCAATCCACGTCCAGACCGGGGTCAAGCAGGGCTGCGTCATCGTGCCCAACTCTCTTCTCTCTCTTCCTCACTGCAATGCTCCACCTCCCGCTCAACAAGCTCCCCGCTGGAGTGGAACTAAACGACAGAACCAGTGGGAACTTGTTCAACTTTCGTCGTCTCCAGGCCCGATCCAAGATCGCCCCAACCTCTGTTGTTGAGCTACAGTACGCGGACGATGCTCGCATCTGCGCACATTCAGAGACTGAACTCCAAGACATAGTCATCATCTCCACTGAGGTGTACGCAAGCATGGGCCTTACACTAAACATCCGTAAGACAAAGGTCCTCCACCAACCTGACCCCGCCACACAGCACTGCCCCCGTCCCCCACCGCAAGTCATCAAGATCCACGGCGCAGCCCTGGACCATGTGGACCATTTTCCATACCTCGGGAGCCTATTATCAGCAAGGGCAGACATAGTCGATGAGGTTCAACACCGCCTCCAGTGCACCAGCGCAGCCTTCGGCCGCCTGAGGAAGAGAGTGTTTAAAGATCACGCCCTCAAATCTGGCACCAAGCTCATGGTCTACAGGGCTGCAGTGATACCCGCCCTCCTGTGGCTCAGAGATGTGGACCATATACAGTTGACATCTCAAGTCGCTGGAGAAGTACCACCAACAATGTCGCCGCAAGATCCTGCAAATCTCCTGGGAGGACAGACCTCGATCAGGCCAACATCCCCAGCGTCGAAGCACTGACCACACTCGACCAGCTCCGGAGGGCGGGCCACATTGTTTGCATGCCTGACACAAGACTCCCAAAGCGAGCGCTCTACTCGGAACTCCTTCACGGCAAGCGAGCCCCAGGTGGGCAGAGGAAACGTTGCAAGGACACCCTCAAAGCCTCCTTGATAAAATGCAACATTCCTGCCAACACCTGGAAGTCCCTGACTGAAGACTGCCTTAAGTGGAGGAAGAGCATCAGGGAAGGCGCTGAGCACCTTGAGTCTCGTCGCCGAAAGCATGCAGAAAGTAAGCGCAGGCAGCGGAAGGAGCATGCGGCAAACCAAACTCTCCACCCACTCTTCAACGACTGTCTGTCCCACCTGTGACAGAGACTGTAAGTTGCTGACGGTGAGCCGCCTTCTTGAACCGCTTCAGTCCGTGTGAAGGTACTCCCACAGTGTTGTTGGATAGGGAGTTCCGGAATTTTGATCCGGTGATGAAGGAATGGCGGTATATTTCCAAGCAGCATGGTGTGTATGACTTGGAGGGGAGCTTTCAGGTGGTGGTGTTCTCTTGTACTTCCAGGTGGCAGAAGTCGCCGATTTGGGAGGTGCTGTTGAAGAAGCCTTTTCGAGTTGCTGCAGTGCATTTTGTAGATGATGCACACGCCAGCCACGGTTCGCCGGTGGTGGAGGGAGTGAATGCTTCAAGCGAGCAGCTTTGTTTTGGATAGTGTCGAGCTTCTTGAGTGTTATTGGAACTGTGTTCATCCAGGCAAGTGGAGAGTATTCCATCACATTCCTGACTTGTGCCTCGTAGATGGTGGAAAGGCTTTGGTGAGTCATCTGCTGCAGAATACCCAGCTTCTGACCTGTTCTTGCAGCCATAATAATTATGTGGCTAGTCCAATTAAATTTCTGGTCAATGTTGACCCCAGGAGCTTGATGGTGGGGGATTCGGCGATGGTAATGCTGTTGAATGTCCAGGGGAGGTGGTTAGACTCTCATTGGAGATGGTCATTGCCCAGCACTTGTGTGGCGCGAATGTTACTTGACATTTATCAGCCCAAGCCTGTATGTTGTTCTGGTCTTGCTGCATGTGGGCATGGACTGCTTCATTATCTGAGGAGTTGCAAATGGAACTGAACACAGTGCAACCATCAGTGAACATCCCCATTTCTGACCTTATGATGGAGGGGAGGTCATTGATTAAGCAACTGAAGATGGTTGGGCCTAGGAACTCGTGCAGCAATGTCCTGGGGCTGAGGTGATTGGCCTCCAACAACCACAACCATCTTCCTTTTATGCTAGGTATGAGTCCAGCCAGTGGAAAGTTTTTCCCCGATTCCCATTGACTTCAAATTTGCTAGGACTCCTTAATGCCACACTAAGTCAATTGCTGTCTTGATGTCAAGCGCAGTCACTCTCGCCTTGCTTCTGGAATTCATCTCTTTTGTCCATGTTTGGACCAAGGCTGTAATGAGCTCTGGAGCTGAGCGTTCCTGACGGATCCCAAACTGAGCATCAGTGAGCAGGTTATTGGCCAGTAAGTGCCATTTGATAGCACTGTAAATGACACCTTCCATCACTTTGCTGAAGATTGAGAGCAGACTGGCTGGATTGGATTTGTCCTGCTTTTTGTGGACAGGACATACCAGGGAAATTTTCTGCTTTGTCGGGTAGATGCCATTGTTGCAGCTGTACTGGTACTCCAGTGCTTGGTGAAACTCCAGTGCTTGGAGCTACTTCAGTGTTTATGGATACTGAAAGAACTGTCACTAATTTCCTGTTTTAATTCATCTCAGATTCTAACATGTATTCCCTCTGGCCCAGGAGCTTTGTGGATATATAACTCAGCCTTTTCTGTAACACGTTCTTAATTAACCTACACGTGCTTTGGTAATTTTAAGGACGCGCTTATTTGCAACAGAAATATGCTCTGATTGGGTCCCCTTGGAGGAAAGACACATCCAACAGTTTCACTAGAATGTGTAATTAGAATCACCCCGCCTAAGTATTCAGTGACTTTGCAAAGTGTAATTCGAGCCATTTTGCCTGTGGACTCCAGATAGGAGAGAGCTCACTCGCACAGGTTAAGACCTCCCGCCATCCCCCAGCCCAAGTTCCTGCATCCATTCCCCAGCCCAAGTTCCTGCGCCCCAACGTCGCCCAAGTTCCGGACACCAGCCCCCGCACCACGCCATAGATATGGGGCATTGTGTGTGAGTCATGGATTGTTAACAGGTTTATTGGGTATGAAGTGAAGAGTGACAGTGTCATGACTTCTGGATTTCATCCAGTCCAATAATGTCACTTGCCACTCGCTCTCTTTCCACCCCACCCTCTCTCTCACTCTCTCACTCACACACTCTCTCTCTCTCTCTCTCTCTCTCTCTCTCTCTCTCTCTCTCTCTCTCTCTCTTCCCCACCCCCCCTCTCTCTCTCTCTCTCTCTTCCCCACCCCCCACTCTCTCTCTCTCTCTCCCCCTCCCCACTCTCTCTCACCCCCTCCCCCCTCTCTCTCTCTCTCTCTCTCTCTCTCTCCCCCTCCCCCCTCTCTCTCTCTCTCTCCCCCCCCTCCCCACTCTCTCTCTCTCTCACCCTCCCCCACTCTCTCGCCCTCCTCACTCTCGCCCTCCACCACTCTCTCTCGCCCTCCCCCACTCTCTCTCGCCCTCCCCCACTCTCTCTCGCCCTCCACCACTCTCTCTCGCCCTCCCCCACTCTCTCTCGCCCTCCCCCACTCTCTCTCGCCCTCCCCCACTCTCTCTCGCCCTCCCCCACTCTCTCTCGCCCTCCCCCACTCTCTCTCGCCCTCCCCCACTCTCTCTCGCCCTCCCCCACTCTCTCTCGCCCTCCCCCACTCTCTCTCGCCCTCCCCCACTCTCTCTCGCCCTCCCCCACTCTCTCTCGCCCTCCCCCACTCTCTCTCGCCCTCCCCCACTCTCTCTCGCCCTCCCCCACTCTCTCTCGCCCTCCCCCACTCTCTCTCGCCCTCCCCCACTCTCTCTCGCCCTCCCCCACTCTCTCTCGCCCTCCCCCACTCTCTCTCGCCCTCCCCCACTCTCTCTCGCCCTCCCCCACTCTCTCTCGCCCTCCCCCACTCTCTCTCGCCCTCCCCCACTCTCTCTCGCCCTCCCCCACTCTCTCTCGCCCTCCCCCACTCTCTCTCGCCCTCCCCCACTCTCTCTCGCCCTCCCCCACTCTCTCTCGCCCTCCCCCACTCTCTCTCGCCCTCCCCCACTCTCTCTCGCCCTCCCCCACTCTCTCTCGCCCTCCCCCACTCTCTCTCGCCCTCCCCCACTCTCTCTCGCCCTCCCCCACTCTCTCTCGCCCTCCCCCACTCTCTCTCGCCCTCCCCCACTCTCTCTCGCCCTCCCCCACTCTCTCTCGCCCTCCCCCACTCTCTCTCGCCCTCCCCCACTCTCTCTCGCCCTCCCCCACTCTCTCTCGCCCTCCCCCACTCTCTCTCGCCCTCCCCCACTCTCTCTCGCCCTCCCCCACTCTCTCTCGCCCTCCCCCACTCTCTCTCGCCCTCCCCCACTCTCTCTCGCCCTCCCCCACTCTCTCTCGCCCTCCCCCACTCTCTCTCGCCCTCCCCCACTCTCTCTCGCCCTCCCCCACTCTCTCTCGCCCTCCCCCACTCTCTCTCGCCCTCCCCCACTCTCTCTCGCCCTCCCCCACTCTCTCTCGCCCTCCCCCACTCTCTCTCGCCCTCCCCCACTCTCTCTCGCCCTCCCCCACTCTCTCTCGCCCTCCCCCACTCTCTCTCGCCCTCCCCCACTCTCTCTCGCCCTCCCCCACTCTCTCTCGCCCTCCCCCACTCTCTCTCGCCCTCCCCCACTCTCTCTCGCCCTCCCCCACTCTCTCTCGCCCTCCCCCACTCTCTCTCGCCCTCCCCCACTCTCTCTCGCCCTCCCCCACTCTCTCTCGCCCTCCCCCACTCTCTCTCGCCCTCCCCCACTCTCTCTCGCCCTCCCCCACTCTCTCTCGCCCTCCCCCACTCTCTCTCGCCCTCCCCCACTCTCTCTCGCCCTCCCCCACTCTCTCTCGCCCTCCCCCACTCTCTCTCGCCCTCCCCCACTCTCTCTCGCCCTCCCCCACTCTCTCTCGCCCTCCCCCACTCTCTCTCGCCCTCCCCCACTCTCTCTCGCCCTCCCCCACTCTCTCTCGCCCTCCCCCACTCTCTCTCGCCCTCCCCCACTCTCTCTCGCCCTCCCCCACTCTCTCTCGCCCTCCCCCACTCTCTCTCGCCCTCCCCCACTCTCTCTCGCCCTCCCCCACTCTCTCTCGCCCTCCCCCACTCTCTCTCGCCCTCCCCCACTCTCTCTCGCCCTCCCCCACTCTCTCTCGCCCTCCCCCACTCTCTCTCGCCCTCCCCCACTCTCTCTCGCCCTCCCCCACTCTCTCTCGCCCTCCCCCACTCTCTCTCGCCCTCCCCCACTCTCTCTCGCCCTCCCCCACTCTCTCTCGCCCTCCCCCACTCTCTCTCGCCCTCCCCCACTCTCTCTCGCCCTCCCCCACTCTCTCTCGCCCTCCCCCACTCTCTCTCGCCCTCCCCCACTCTCTCTCGCCCTCCCCCACTCTCTCTCGCCCTCCCCCACTCTCTCTCGCCCTCCCCCACTCTCTCTCGCCCTCCCCCACTCTCTCTCGCCCTCCCCCACTCTCTCTCGCCCTCCCCCACTCTCTCTCGCCCTCCCCCACTCTCTCTCGCCCTCCCCCACTCTCTCTCGCCCTCCCCCACTCTCTCTCGCCCTCCCCCACTCTCTCTCGCCCTCCCCCACTCTCTCTCGCCCTCCCCCACTCTCTCTCGCCCTCCCCCACTCTCTCTCGCCCTCCCCACTCTCTCTCGCCCTCCCCCACTCTCTCTCGCCCTCCCCCACTCTCTCTCGCCCTCCCCCACTCTCTCTCGCCCTCCCCCACTCTCTCTCGCCCTCCCCCACTCTCTCTCGCCCTCCCCCACTCTCTCTCGCCCTCCCCACTCTCTCTCGCCCTCCCCACTCTCTCTCGCCCTCCCCCACTCTCTCTCGCCCTCCCCCACTCTCTCTCGCCCTCCCCCACTCTCTCTCGCCCTCCCCCACTCTCTCTCGCCCTCCCCCACTCTCTCTCGCCCTCCCCCACTCTCTCTCGCCCTCCCCCACTCTCTCTCGCCCTCCCTCCCCACTCTCGCCCTCCCTCCCCCTCTCTCGCCCTCCCTCCCCCACTCTCTCTCTCTCTCGCCCTCCCTCCCCCACTCTCTCTCTCTCTCGCCCTCCCTCCCCACTCTCTCTCTCTCTCTCGCCCTCCCTCCCCCACTCTCTCTCTCTCTCGCCCTCCCTCCCCCACTCTCTCTCTCTCTCGCCCTCCCTCCCCCACTCTCTCTCTCTCTCGCCCTCCCTCCCCCACTCTCTCTCTCTCTCGCCCTCCCTCCCCCACTCTCTCTCTCTCTCGCCCTCCCTCCCCCACTCTCTCTCTCTCTCGCCCTCCCTCCCCCACTCTCTCTCTCTCTCGCCCTCCCTCCCCCACTCTCTCTCTCTCTCGCCCTCCCTCCCCCACTCTCTCTCTCTCTCGCCCTCCCTCCCCCACTCTCTCTCTCTCGCCCTCCCTCCCCCACTCTCTCTCTCTCGCCCTCCCTCCCCCACTCTCTCTCTCTCTCGCCCTCCCTCCCCCACTCTCTCTCTCTCTCTCTCGCCCTCCCTCCCCCACTCTCTCTCTCTCTCTCGCCCTCCCTCCCCCACTCTCTCTCTCTCTCTCTCTCGCCCTCCCTCCCCCACTCTCTCTCTCTCTCTCTCTCTCGCCCTCCCTCCCCCACTCTCTCTCTCTCTCTCTCTCTCTCGCCCTCCCTCCCCCACTCTCTCTCTCTCGCCCTCCCTCCCCCACTCTCTCTCTCTCTCTCTCTCTCGCCCTCCCTCCCCCACTCTCTCTCTCTCTCTCGCCCTCCCTCCCCCACTCTCTCTCTCTCTCGCCCTCCCCCCCCACCACTCTCTTTCTCCCCCCCCCCGAATTTTTGCTTTCCCACAGAAGGCCGCAAAAATGTTTGTGTCGATAATCACAGTAATATTTTGGGCAAAAGTCTAAATCAGCAAAGCAGCGTGGTCGGCAGCAGCACAGCAGCTCCGGGCTCCTCAGCAAAGCAATTTGGTTGACAACAACTCCGGGCTCGATACAGGCCCCACTTCTGATTTCGGGTTCGAGGGAGAGGGGCGGAGTCCAGGTGGGTTATGCGCAGAAGGGCACTCAAAAAAACTTGTAAATCATCATTCCGTAATTTTAACCACATTTGACATGACTGGAATTTATCTACTCTCTTGTGGAAAGCGATGTGAAGAATCCATTTAATACAGCCAATCATCTGCAGTAGTTTTAACCATGTTATTCTTTAGTTGATCCTGTTGTCCTTTTATCTTCCTATTAGCATAGTAAAACTTTTCAGTGGAGGCTTTCTACTGGATCAGCTTAAAATTGAATATTTGGTGAATTATTCAGTTCTTTCCAGCCCAGTGCACTCTAAAGCAGGAGCACACACTAATCTTTTTTGCTGAAACTGTATTGTTACATGTTAATCAGATGAGAATTGGTTCTGACATCGAAAAAGGTAAAAGCAAGAATTTGACACAGGATGTATTGTGATGCATAGTTTCACTCCTTGCTTCAAGGACACACTAAGTTTGTACTGAAGATTTTTGAAACCGTGAAATAGGCCAATCTCACCCCATAGCATCAGAATTTAGTTTGACATTATCCTAGATTTTTATATGTAATCTGAAGCTGCTTGGGAGGGGAGATTGACTCATTGCAGTCTTTCTCATATATATACTTAATTTTACTATTTAATTGCAAATAAAGGCATTTTATTGCATCATCATGTAAACATCTGGGACCCAATATTAACTCGGTGAAGAAGAGCATTTAATGGGGCGAAGAACCTGGCAAGTCCGGGGACGTGAATACCATGCCAATTTTAATTAGAATATTGTTGGTCTGCCTCCCGCCTGGCAGCTACCCAAATTGACAGCATAGTTGGCGGGTGGGAGGGAACATCAGAACATAAGAATTAGGAGCAGGAGTAGGCCATACGGCCCATTGAGCCTGCTCTGCTACTTAATACAATCATGGCTGATCCGATCATGGACTCAGGTCCACTTCCTTGCCTGCTCCCCATAACCCCTTATTCCCTTATCGTTTAAGAAACTGTCTATTTCTGTCCTAAATTTATTCTATGTCCCAGCTTCCACAGCTCTCTGAGGCAGCGAATTCTACAGATTAACAACCCTTTGAGAGAAGAAATTTCTCCTCATCTCAGTTTTAAATGGGTGGCCCCTTATTCTAAGATCATGCCCTCCAGTTCTAGTCTCCCCTATCAGTGGACTCATCCTCTCTGCATCCACCTTGTCAAGCCCCCTCATAATCTTATATGTTTCGATAAGATCACCTCTCATTCTTTTGAATTCTAATGAATGGAGGCCCAACCTACTCAACCTTTCCTCATAAGTCTTCACAGTGGAAGACACAAAAACCATGCCAAAAATTGCTGGTCACAGGAATGTGGGAAGGGAGGACCTTGAGACAATCACTATCACTAGGGGGGTAGTGCTGGACAGGCTAATGGGACTCAAGGTAGACAAGTCCCCTGGTCCTGATGAAATGCATCCCAGGGTATTAAAAGAGATGGCAGAAGTTATAGCAGATGCATTCGTTATAATCTACCAAAATTCTCTGGACTCTGGGGAGGTACTAGCGGATTGGAAAGCAGCTAATGTAACGCCTCTGTTTAAAAAAAAAAGGGGCAGACAAAAGGCAGGTAACTATAGGCCGCTTAGTTTAACATCTGGAGTGGGGAAAATGCTTGAAACTATCATTAAGGAAGAAATAGCGGGACATCTAGATAGGAATAGTGCAATCAAGCAGACGCAGCATGGATTCATGAAGGGGAAATCATGTTTAACTAATTTACTGGAATTCTTTGAGGATATAACGAGCATGGTGGATAGAGGTGTACCGATGGATGTGGTGTATTTAGATTTCCAAAAGGCATTCGATAAGGTGCCACACAAAAGGTTACTGCAGAAGATAAAGGTACGTGGAGTCAGAGGAAATGTATTGGCATGGATCGAGAATTAGCTGCCGAACAGAAAGCAGAGAGTCGGGATAATTGGGTCCTTTTCAGGTTGGAAATCGGTGGTTAGTGGTGTGCCACAGGGATCGGTGCTGGAACCACAACTGTTTACAATATGCATAGATGACCTGGAAGAGGGGAGAGAGTGTAGTGTAACAAAATTTGCAGATGACACGAAGATTAGTGGGAAAGCGGGTTGTGTAGCGGACACAGAGAGGCTGCAAAGAGATTTAGATAGGTTAAGCGAATGGGCTAAGGTTTGGCAGATGGAATACAATGTCGGAAAGTGTGAGGTCATCCACCTTGGGGGGAAAAAAAACAGTAAAGGGGAATATTATTTGAATGGGGAGAAATTACAACATGCTGCGGTGCAGAGGGACCTGGGGGTCCTTGTGCATGAAACCCAAAAAGTTAGTTTGCAGGTGCAGCAGGTAATCAGGAAGGCGAATGGAATGTTGGCCTTCATTGCGAGAGGGATGGAGTACAAAAGCAGGGAGGTCCTGCTGCAACTGTATAGGGTATTGGTAAGGCCGCACCTGGAGTACTGTGTGCAGTTTTGGTCACCTTACTTAAGGAAGAATATACTGGCTTTGGAGGGGGTACAGAGACGATTCACTAGGCTGATTCCGGAGATGAGGGATGATCGTATGATGATAGATTGAGTAGACTGGGTCTTTACTTGTTGGAGTTCAGAAGGATGAGGAGTGATCTTATAGAAACATTTAAAATAATGAAAGGGATAGACAAGATCGAGGCAGAGAGGTTGTTTCCACTGGTCGGGGAGACTAGAACTAGGGGGCACAGCCTCCAAATACAGGGGAGCCAATTTAAAACCGAGTTGAGAAGGAATTTCTTCTCCCAGTGGGTTGTGAATCTGTGGAATTCTCTGCCCAAGGAAGCAGTTGAGGCTAGCTCATTGAATGTATTCAAGTCACAGATAGATAGATTTTTAACCAATAAGGGAATTAAGGGTTATGGGGAGCGGGCGGGTAAGTGGAGCTGAGTCCACGGCCAGATCAGCCATGATCTTATTGAATGGCGGAGCAGGCTCGAAGGGCTAGATGGTCTACTCCTGTTCCTAATTCTTATGTTCTTATGCAAGTCAACCCCCTCATCTCTGGAATCAACCATGTGAACCTTCTCTGAACTGCCTCCAAAGCAAGTATATCCTTTCTTAAATATGGAAACCAAAACTGTATGCAGTATTCCAGGTGTGGCCTCACCAATACCCTGTATAACTGTAGCAAGACTTCCCTGCTTTTATACTCCATCCCCTTTGCAATAAAGGCCAAGATTCCATTGGCCTTCCTGATCACTTGCTGTACCTGCATACTATTCTTTTGTGTTTCATGCACAAGTACCCCCAGGTCCCGCTGTACTGCAGCATTTTGCAATCTTTCTCCATTTAAATAATAACTTGCTCTTTGTTTTTCCTGCCAAAGTGAATGACCTCACACTTTCCAACATTATACTCCACCTGCCAAATTTTTGCCCACTCACTTAGCCTATCTATGTCCTTTTGCAGATTTTTTGTGACCTCACACATTGCTTTTCCTCCCATCTTTGTCTTGTCAGCAAACTTGGCTACGTTGCACTGATCCCTGCGACTAGTTACTGATTGCCAACTCGAGAATGAACCATTTATCTTGACTCTATGTTTTCTGTTAGTCAATCCTCTATCCATGCGAATACATTACCCCCAACCCGGCGAACTTTTATCTTGTGCAGTAACAGTTTATGCGGCACCTTGTCAAATGCCTTCTGGAAGTCCAAATACACCACATCCACTGATTCCTCTTTATCCACCCTGCTCGTTACACCCTCAAAGAATTCCAACAAATTTGTCAAACATGACATCCCCTTCATAAATCCATGCTGACTCTGCCTGACCGAATTTTGCTTTTCCAAATGTCCTGCTACTACTACTTTAATAATGGACGTCCAACATTTTCCCAACCACAGATGTTGAGGCAGGAGGCCGCAGCCAAGAAAACTTGGAAATGATCCCCGGAACTCGGAAGGGAGCATCAGCTCTGCCCTGCAATCGGGAAGGATGGTGGGAGGCTGGAGATCGGCAGGGGGAGGGGTAGTGGGACAGTGATCCGGGTTGAGTGGCAGGCTTCTCCTGACCCACAAGGAGTGCATAAAGAGCAGATCTTTAGCACTTATCGTTGGGATTCAGCAAATCGCGTTTCAGAGCAGCTGCCAGTCAGCCGACAACTCGAGCCTTCCTCTCCTGTCCAATTAAATTAAATTTGCCACTGATGATGTCATCAGGCTGCGAATTTGGAATGTTAATTAGAACACTACTTGCCTTTTACAGGAACCTTGTCAATGGCCTGATTTATGTATGTTTCTTGTGTCCTTAGATGCTCTAACAATAGCTCCATGAGGCAGTGTGTTGTACTTGAACCGTAGTGACCTTGGTCCTTTATTAGTTAACTCCAGAGTGAGGATCACATCTGGTGGCCTGCTTTTATACTAGGCAAGGCACACCTGTACAGGTAACCTACAAGTCTCCCACTGCTGTCCCCTTTGGTGGCACACCTTGATATAGTACCAACAGTGGCCATGTAAGATGCATGACATCACTCTTTCCCCCCCACCCCCCCCTGCCCCCTGAATCCTCAGTGCAAATTGCCTCTGCGTTACTTAAGCTCTGGGCTTAGCTCTATATAGGTTCTGTCTGGTAGACCTCAAGCGGGCCGGCTCAACCTTGGGTGGCAGTTGGTGCAGTAGCGTGCTGGTGGTTGCTGTTTGTGTTTGTGTGTTCCTGACCACTCCATTCTCCTCCACCCCACCCCCCAACCCCCCCAACGTTGGTGTGGCAGGGGCTCCTGGCATTCATATACACACAAGTTCAGGTAAGTGGGTTTTGCATGTTTTTTTTGTTTCCGTGGTGCGACAAGAGCGCGTTGGATGCCTTGTCGATGCGGTGACTGGTGTGTAAGGACAAGCTAGTTCTGGAGCTGTTGGGTGGTGTCCCTGCAGTCCTGTGGCGGTTCAGTGCCCAGTGCTGGCAGTGGGAAGCCGCTTGGCTCACGTAGCCTGCTCTCGGGGCTGTTGCCATGGCTCCTAGTGTCAGGCAGGTTCACAGATGTCTATGACCCCCCCCCCCCGCGTCCTTTCGTTACACCCTCGGTCCCAGCTGCTCCCTGAGAAGCTGTTGTCCAGTAGTGCAGAGGGAACTGCTGACTCGCTGGCTGTTGCTTGGTTTGAGATCCTGACTGGTGCTCGTTTCCTCTGGAGAAACAGTGGTGGGTGACCCTACATCGAGGGGTATGGGCTTTAGTGCAGTCTGCTCCTTCAGACTCGTGGCAGTTGGTGCCAATGATTGCCTGAGAGATGGAGCCGACCCAGGTCATGGTATCACCACCGGTGCCTTTGCCCTGCTTGCTTAGCAACTCGTGTGTGTTGGCTGCTTGTGGCCACACTTCGTGGTGCATGACTCTGGTCCCCGGGACGCAGGCTACTGCATTGGGTAGCTTGGTGGACCTGTGTGCACCCGATAGGTGTCTGCCCGCTGCATTAGCTGCGTATGGTGAGAATCCTGCATCACACAGCTTTTCCTTACTTATGATGGATACTCTAGGGGTCCGATCATGATCGCGCGACTTTTCCTCGCTGGTTGCATATGCACAGTTCAAATCATCAATTACACATTGTACATAATCGCGCAACTTTTCCTCGCTGGTTGCATGTATACAATTCCGATTATCGGTTACACATTTTACATGGTCGGTTACACACTTTACATAATCCGTTACATCTTTAGTCTCTGACTTACAATTCTTGTTACATTGCTTAATTGTGTGGAACTGTCCCTTTAATTGTGGATTGCCGGCCTGCTTTAAGAGAGTCTTGCTTGCTGTACCCCAATCCGCTTCTCCGTTTGGTGCCACGTGTTGCTCCATCAGCGCTGCACCTCGTGGTCTCGCCGCGGCCATCTTTGTCTTCAGCGCATCGCCTCGTGGTGCGGGCACCATCTTTGCTTCGTCCACGATGTCGACTGCGGCGATCCTCTTCTCCCCGGGTTCTGCCTCCGCAGTTGGGAAGTCGCTGCTGGATCCGATTTTCTCCCTCCGGAGTCCTGCCACTGGAGCCTGGAAAGTGCGTTCGGGTCGTCTTAGCTGGATCATCTCCACGCAGTCGTGTTGAGTGGTCTGTGTCTCGGGTGCTGTGCTGGTCTGCTCTCTGGTACCGGGTCCACCCTCAGGTGAGGGCTTGTTTTGCCTCTAAGTGCAGAGGGCTTAATCGCTGGAGGAGTGAAATCTTCCCACTTCCACTGGATCTTCTCCATCCACCTTCTGCCAAGCAGCGTTGATCCATCACCTGCAACAATCCACAGAGGTAACTTGTGCACTGCGCCATCATGGAGTACCTTTACATTCACACTACCAATGACTGGGATGATTTCATCGGTGTAGGTGCGCAGCTTTGCCTGAACCGGGGCCAACTTGGGTCGTTCAGTCAGATTGTCCCATAGCCTCTCAAAGGCTTCCTGATTCATCACTGACTGGCTTGCCCCCGTGTCCACTTCCATGAAGACTGGACTTTCCTCTACCTCGACTTCCATCTTCAGCGGGGAGCACTCGTCGGTGCAGGTAAACATGCCGTGTACCTCCCCGTGGGATTGAGCTGCCTCTCTAACAATTCATAATCCACGCTGGATTCATGGCCATCTGCGGACTCCTCGTTGACACAGTGAGTCCTATTTCTTTTACACATTCGCTGGAGGTGGTCCTTTGCCGCAGCCTTTGCAAACATAGTCTTTAAAACGGCACTGGTGAGCCCTGTGATTCCCTCCGCAACGCCAGCATGGAGCTACTCTGTTAACACCCCTCAGCGGACTCTGAGTTAAGGGACTTGGGGGCCTGTTCTCGCTTCCCCGAGAGGATTTGCGCTCTACAGTCCAGTTCCTGAACGGCGCCACTCGGTGCACAGTACCTGCCGGGTTTGAGTCCTGAGGGTGAGTCATCTGCCTAGAGCCACAGGTCGAGGTCATGAATGCCTGGCTCACAGAGATGGCCTTCTGCAGTGTGACTGTGGTATCTGCCGACAGTAGCTTGTGAAGAAGGCCCTCGTGGCCAATTCCAATGACGAAAATGTCCCACAGCGCTTCGTTAAGGTGGGTGCCGAACTCGCACGGTGCCACCAGCCTCCTGAGGTCTGCGGCGTACTTCGCGACTTCCTGGCCTTTGGTCCGTCGGTGGGTATAAAACCGGTGTCTGGCTGTGAGGATGCGCTCCTTGGGCTTGAGTTGCTCCTGGATCAGAGTTACGAGCTCCTTCCACGACTTAGTCGTTGTCTACGCTGGTGCCAGCAAGTCCCTGACGGGGCCATAGATGTTGGGCCCACAACTGATTAGCAGGATAGCGCGGCGCTTATCAGCCAGTGTGGCTGGGTCGTCTCCTGCCAGGTCATTTGCTGTGAAAAGGTGTTCTCGCCTTTCCACAAAGGCGTCCCAATCATCACCATCGGTGAACTGCTGCAGCGTACCAAGGGTAGCCATTTCCACGTAAAAGTTCATATTCTCGTTGCCAGTTATTGTATCCTTAGATACTCTAACAATGACTCTCTGAGGCAGTGTGTTGTACTTGAACTGTAGTGACCTAAGTCCTTTATTAGTTAGCAGATCACACCTGGTGGCCTGCCTTTTATACCAGGTCAGGCACATAGATAACCTACAAGTCTCCCACTGCTGTGCCCTCTGGTGGCACACCTTGATATGGTACCAACAGTGGCCATGTAAGATACATGACAATGTTAAAATTGAAAGAGGGGTGAATGGGATTGGGTTGCACAATCCTGATATTTTAACCCCTGCCTGATGAGTGGGCGGGGGGTGCATGTTAAAATTGAGGCCCTGGTCTCTACAGCAATATCCACCATTTGAGAGAGAGCTTGGTAGTTCAGCAGAATGAAACAGATAATTAGATCTATCGTAATTGTTGACCCACTCGGGTACCACCTCTGAGGACAGCGTATACACCTTTTCGATCATGGGCACAAGGAGGATTTAGAAAAACCTAAAACTGTAGTAAATACAAATGAAGACCAAGTCAAAATTATTAAAGCTTTAATTGTGGTCTTTTTTTAATTTTCAAAATGCTTCAGGAGGTTAGACCAAATATTTCAGCAAAATGGGAATTGAAGTCTTTGTTTAGTCCCAGGAGACCTTGGCATCTCTTCCAAGTACAAAGCAAATGAGTACATTTTAAATCTGCAATACCATTCATTCTGTATCTAGCTTTAACTGGAAAAATCTACGGTAATGATTATGCAAAAGTTCTCTCATTTAAAAGTTTTAATGGTTAAAAAGTGTTATAACTATTTCCTTGGTTTGTTAAACATCTTTCAACTGTTGATTTGCATAGGCCGTCTGCCTTTTCTGTTTTACTTATATCTGTGGAGTGTTGAGCTGGTAAATTAATTGCTTCCTTTTGTATTTTTTCCACCAGGCAGAAAAAATTGCCTCGCAAATGATCACTGAGGGGCGAATGAATGGATTTATTGATCAAATTGATGGAATTGTACACTTTGAAAGTAAGTGCTTCTGTAAGTGCCTCTCTTCTGAAATTTTCCTCTTTCTATAGTTTTAAGTTTTCATAACACAGAGAATCCTACATGTTTAAATTATGAACTATGCTGAGACAACCTGATAATATATCAGTGTATGGCAGACTTTTATGTCTATTGTTTCCAATGTGTTGAACTCCCGTCTAGCATTATGGGAAAGGGAACTGAATATGAGAAAAGTGCTTCTCACAGGGAGGATGTCAGGATTTTTGGACCATTTTTTCATTGAGAGGATTTAGAAAAGAGTTACATTTAAATGTTGAGTTTTTAAAGTCAAGTGTATTCAGATAAGTTTTTTAAATTAATAAAACAAAGACAAAAGATAGTTAAAATTCGAATGGAATGATCTTGAAGTTATTATCCCAAAGACTGAAAACAATAAGCAATTTGTTACCTGTCTCAGTAATCGATGAACATCTAAGGTCGCGAGGTCCCCAGTCTTGGACAGTTTGCAGGTGTTGTCTGCTATAAGCGCTCTCCTCTGGTTAGACAAAAATAACAAGAACACAAGCTGGCTGTCAGGTTTTAAAAAAACTGAGAAGGCAAGCTTTCCAAACAATCAGAAAGTTAGGAAGAAGGAGGGCAGTTAGAAGTTGTTTATTTTAGTCAAGTAAGACAACCCACTAATGCGGGGAAGCATAGCAATTTCATTAATTTGTATTACGCAAAAACAAGTTGTACCATTTGAACTCGGTGAATCCAATCATGACTATTGCCCTGTATGTTCACTGGCTATGAAATAAAGCCATTTAATGATTTGTACTGGCCTTGTCTTACTAAGTGTTTTCTCAGTCCATTTAAAAGATTGTCGAGGAGACTATGAAGGCACGTGTCAAAAACATGAATATCAAGTTCAGATCACAAGGGGATCCTATTGTTACACTCCTGGGTCATGCTAACATATAGTTAGGTATTGGACAGTGCGCTATACTCCTAAATTTAAGATGCTCTGTCCACTTAGGGTAGTAACTAGCACTGTTGTACCTAAGAGAAGGTAGTAATCTCCGGATTATTCCTGGTGCCTCGAGCTTGTGAGTACAGAAATAGGATAGAGCAGATGAATGTGTGGCTGGAGAGATGGTGCAAGAGAGAGGCTTTAGGTTCCTGAGGCATTGGGACCGCTTCTGTGGGAGGTGGAACCTGTACAAGCCGGACGGTTTGCACCTCAGCAGAGCTGGGACAATATCCTCGCGGGGGTAGGGGGGGCTGCTCATGCTGTTGGGCAGGGTTTAAACTAGCTTGGCAGGGGGATGGGAACCCGAAAATAGATTCGGTAGGGAGGGGAGTAAAGCTGGAATTGAAGAGCAAAAATGTAGAAAGTGAGTTTGAAGGACAGAGGAAACAAGCAGGAAAAAGGGTAAAAAAAATAAATTTAAAAGCTCTGTCTAAATGCATGTAGCATTCGTAACAAATTAGATGAGTTGACGGCACAAATAGATACAAATGGGTATGATCTGATAGCCATTACATGTGACGTGGTTGCAAGGTGACCAGGACTGGGAACTAAATATTCAGGAGTATTTGACAATTCGGGAGGACAGACAGAAAGGAAAAGGAGATGGAGTAGCACTGTTAATAAAGAATGAGATCAGTGCATTATTGAGAAACTATATTGGCTCAGAGGATCAAGATGTTGAATCAGTTTGGGTGGAGATAAGGAATAATAAAGGGCGTAGGTGGGCGCAGTCTATTGGCTGTACTGTAGCTGCACTGTTGGATGGAGTATAAATCAAGAAATAATGGAGGATTGTAATAAAGGAACGGCAATAATCATGAGTGATTTTAACTTTCATATTGATTGGACAAAGCAAATTGGCCAGGGTAGCCTTGAGGAGGAGTTCATAGAGTGTATCTGGGATAGCTTCCTTGAACAGTACGTTGTGGAACCAACCAGGGAGCTGGCTGTCTTAGATCTGGTACTGTGTAATGAGGCAGGATTAGTAAATTATCTCGTAGTAAAAGATCCTTTTGGAATGAGTGACCATAACATGGTTGAATTTCAATTTCAGTTGGAGAGTGAGAAAGTTGGTTCTCAAACCAGGGTCCTAAGCTTAAATAAAGGAGACTACAAAGGTATAAGGCCAGAGTTGGCTAAAGTGGACTGGGAAAATAGATTAAAGAGTGGGACGGTTGATGAGCAGTGGCAGACATTTAAGGAGGTATTTCATAACTCGCAACAAAAATATATCCCAATGAGAAAGAAAGACTGTAAGAGAAATGATAATCATCCATGGCTAACTAAGGAAATAAGGTGGGTATCAAATTGAAAACACAGGCATACAATGTGGCCAAGACTAGTGGTCGGCCAGAGGATTGGGAAACTTTTAAAAGCCAGCAGATAACGACTAAATAAATGATTGAGAGGGAAGAGAGAAAGATAGATTTATGAAAGTAAACTCGCATGAAATATAAAAACAGTCAGAGTTTCTACAGGTACAAAAGGAAAAGAGTGGCTAAAGTAAATGTTGGTCCCCTGGAGGATGAGACTGGGAAATTAATAATGGAGAACAGGGAAATGGCAGAGACGTTCAACAAATATTTTGTATCAGTCTTCATGGTAGAAGACACTAAATACATCCCAATAGTGGATAATCAAGGGGGGCTATAGGTAGGAAGGAACTTAATATGATCACTATCACTAATGATGTAGTCATAGAAACATAGAAAATAGGTGCAGGAGTAGGCCATTCGGCCCTTCGAGCCTGCACCACCATTCCCTCAGTACCCCTTTCCTGCTTTCTTTCCATACTCCTTGATCCCCTTAGCCGTAAGGGCCATATCTAACTCCCTCTTGAATATATCCAATGAACTGGTACCAACAACTCTCTGCGGCAGGGAATTCCACAGGTTAACAACTCTCTGAGTGAAGAAGTTTTCCTCATCTCAGTCCTAAATGGCCTACCCCTTATCCGAAGACTGTGTCCCCTGGTTCAAGACTTTCCCAACATCGGGAACATTCTACCTGCATCGAACCTGTCCAGTCCCGTCAGAATCTTATGTTTCTGAGATCCCCTCTCATCCTTCTAAACTTCAATGTATAAAGGCCCAGTTGATCCAGTCTCTCCTTATATGTCACTCCAGCCATCCTGGGAATCAGTCTGGTGAACCTTCGCTGCACTCCCTCAATAGCAAGAATGTCCTTCCTCAGATTAGAAGACCAAAACTGAACACAATATTCCAGGTGGGGCCTCACCAAGGCCCTGTACAACTGCAGTAAGACCTCCCTGCACCGATGCTCAAATCCCCTAGCTATGAAGGCCAACATACTATTTGCCGCCTTCACTGCCTGCTGTACCTGTATGCCAACTTTCAATGACTGATGAACCATGACACCCAGGTCTCATTGCACCTCCCCTTTTCCTAATCTGCCGCCATTCAGCTAATCTATCTTCGCGATGCCAATTACATCGTACCCATTGACTGCTATCTGCGCAGTTAATTCGTCTACCTTATTCTGAATACTCCTCACATTGAGGTACAGAGCCTTCAGGCTTGTCTTTCTAACACACTTTGCCCCTTTAGAATTTTGCTGTAATGTGGCCCTTTTTACTTTTTGCATTGGGTTTCTCTGCCCTCCACTTTTACTTTTCTTCTTTCTATCTTTTGCTTCTGCCTCCATTCTACTTCTCTCTGTCTCCCTGCATAGGTTCCCATCCCCCAGCCATATTAGTTTAACTTCTCCACAAGAGCACTAGCAAACACTCCCCCCTAGGACATTGGTTCCGGTCCTGCCCAGGTCAGACCGTCTGGTTTGTACTGGTCTCACCTCCCCCAGAACTGGTTCCAATGTCCCAGGAATTTGAATCCCTCCCTTCTGCACCACTCCTCAAGCCACGTATTCATCTGAGCTATCCTGCGATTCCTACTCTGACGAGCACGTGGCACTGGTAGCAATCCTGAGATTACTACTTTTGAGGTCCTACTTTTTAATTTAGCTCCTAGCTCCCTAAATTCGTGTTGTAGGACCTCATCCCGTTTTCTACCTATATTGTTGGTACCTAAATGCACCACAACAACTGGCTGTTCACCCTCCCTTTTCAGAATGCCCTACACCCGCTCCGAGACATCCTTGACCCTTGCACCAGGGAGGCAACATACCATCCTGGAATCTCGGTTGTGGCCACAGAAACGTCTATCTATTCCCCTTACAATTGAATCCCCTATCACTATAGCTCTCCCACTCTTTTTCCTGCCCTCCTGTGCAGCAGAGCCACCCACGGTGCCTTGAACTTGGCTGCTGCTGCCCTCCCTGATGAGTCACCCCCCCACAACAGTACCCAAAGCGGTAAAATAATGGGACTAAAGGCGGACAAGTCCCCAGGACCTGATGGCTTACATCCTGGGATCCTAAAAACAAGTGGCTGCAGAGATAGTGGATGCATTGGTTGTAATCTTCTAAAATTCCCTGGTCCCAGCAGATTGGAAAACTACAAATGTAACACCCCTAATTAAAAAAGGAGGCAGACAAAAAGCAGGAAACTATAGACCAGTTAGCCTAACATCTGTCATTGGGAAAATGCTGGAATTCATTATTAAGGAAGCAGTAGCAGGACATTTGGAAAAGCATGATTCAATCAAGCAGAGTCAGCATGGTTTTATGAAAGGGAAATCATGTTTGACAAATTTGCTTGAGTTCTTTGAGGATGTAACGAGCAGGGTGGATAAGGGGGAACCAGTGGATGTGGTGTATTTGGATTTCCAGAAGGCATTTGCTAAGGTGTCACATAAAAGGTTACTGCACAAGATAAAATTTCAAAGGGTTGGGGGTAATATATTAGTATGGATAGAGGATTGGTTAACTAACAGAAAACAGAGAGTCGGGATAAATGGTTCATTTTCCAGTTGGAAAACCGTGACTAATAGGGTGCCGCAGGGATCGGTGCTGGGTCCTTGACTATTTACAATCTATATTAATGACTTGGATGAAGAGACCAAGTGTAATGTAGCCAAGTTTGCTGATGATACAAAGATGGGTGGGAAAGCAAATTGTGAGGAGGACACAAAAAATCTGCAAAGGATTATCGACAGGCTAATTGAGTGGGCAAAAATTTGGCAGATGGTGTATAATGTGGGAAAATGTGAAGTTATCCATTTCGGCAGAAATAATAGAAAAGCAAATTGTAATTTAAATGGAGAAAAATTGCTAAGTGTTGCAGTACAGAGAAACCTGAGGGTCCTTGTGCATGAAACACAAAAAGTTCGTGTGCAGGTTCAGCAAGTAATCAGGAAGGCAAATGGAATGTTGGCCTTTATTGCAAGGGGGATAGAGTAGAAAAGCAGAGAAGTCCTGCTACAACTGTACAGAGTATTGGTGAGGCCACACCTGGAGTACTGCGTACAGTTTTGGTCTCAGTATTTAAGGAAGGATATACTTGTATTGGAGGCTGTTCAGGGAAGGGTCACTTCATTGATACTGGAGATGAGTGGGTTGACTTATGAAGAAAGGTTGAGTAGGTTGGGCCTATACTCATTGGAGTTCAGAAGAATGACAGATGATCTTATTGAAACTTATAAGATTATGGGTTCAAGTTTCCACAAGAAAAAAAACGGGCGCCCCTCCGAGCTGGGCGCCCGTTTTTCGCGCCTAAAACGGCGCCTAAAAAAATCCTCGGTATTCTCCACCTACTTACAGGTCCTCTGGCCCTCGGCGCAGCCAGCACGAGCTGTGGGGGAGGCGGAGCCAGGTCCCGGCGCTGAAAACAGTGCCGGGACCTCTGCACATGCGCGCTACAGTCGGCACGCAAGTGCAGTAGCTCCAGGCGCCGAACTGTGTGGGAGGGGCCCGAAGCACGCAGCCCCTAGCCCTGGCCGAATGGCCTCACTGGGGCTGTGTGAATGAGGCTCCTCCCACGGCCAGCTCCTGCTCCCCCCGCCCACCCCCCCCCCAGCCCAGATCCGACACTCGCTACCCACCCACCCCCCCCGACCCGACCCGACACCCGCTTCCCCGCCCCCCCCCCCCCCCCAGCCGACCAGACCCGACCCGACACCCGCATCCCCCCCCCCGCCGACCCGACACCCGCTCCTCCCCCCCCCCCCCGCCCCGAGACCCGACACCCGCTCCTCCCCCCCCCCCCCGCCCCGAGACCCGACACCTGCTCTCCCCACCCCCCCGCCCCGACCTGAGATCCGACACCCGCTCCCCCCGCCCCGACCGGAGATCCGACACCCGCTCCCCCCGCCCCGACCCGAGATCCGACACCCGCTTTCCCCCCCCCCCGCGCCCTGACCCGACACCCGCTCCCCCCCGCCCCGACCCGAGATCCGACACCCGCTTTCCCCCCCCCCCGCGCCCTGACCCGACACCCGCTCCCCCCCGCCCCGACCCGAGACCCTCCTCCCCCGACTGACCCGACCCTCCTTCCCTCCCCCGCTCTCTTCCCCCCACCTCCTCCCCCGCTCTGCTCTCTTCCCTTCCCCCCCCGTTCTCTTCCCTTCCCCCCCGTTCTCTTCCCTTCCCCCCCCGCTCTCTTCCCTTCCCCCCCCCGTTCTCTTCCCTTCCCCCCCCGCTCTCTTCCCTTCCCCCCCCGCTCTCTTCCCTTCCCCCCCCGCTCTCTTCCCTTCCCCCCCCGCTCTCTTCCCTTCCCCCCCCGCTCTCTTCCCTTCCCCCCCCGCTCTCTTCCCTTCCCTCCCCCCCGCTCTCTTCCCTTCTCCCCCCCGCTCTCTTCCCTTCTCCTCACCGCTCTCTTCCCTTCTCCCCCCACGCTCTCTTCCCTTCTCCCCCCCCCCGCTCTCTTCCCTTCTCCCCCACCGCTCTCTTCCCTTCTCCCCCCCCCCCCCCCCCGCTCTCTTCCCTTCTCCCCCCCCCGCTCTCTTCCCTTCCCCCCCCCCCCCCCGCTCTCTTCCCTCCCCCCCCCCCCCCCGCTCTCTTCCCTTCCCCCCCCCCCCGCTCTCTTCCCTTCCCCCCCCCCCCGCTCTCTTCCCTTCCCCCCCCCCGCTCTCTTCCCTTCCCCCCCCGCTCTCTTCCCTTCCCCCCCCCCGCTCTCTTCCCTTCCCCCCCCCGCTCTCTTCCCTCCCCCCCCCCCGCTCTCTTCCCTTCCCCCCCCCCCGCTCTCTTCCCTTCCCCCCCCCCCGCTCTCTTCCCTTCCCCCCCCCCCCCCCGCTCTCTTCCCTTCCCCCCCCCGCTCTCTTCCCTTCCCCCCCCCCGCTCTCTTCCCTTCCCCCCCCGCTCTCTTCCCTTCCCCCCCCCGCTCTCTTCCCTCCCCCCCCCGCTCTCTTCCCTTTCCCCCCCCCGCTCTCTTCCCTTCCCCCCCCCGCTCTCTTCCCTTCCCCCCCCGCTCTCTTCCCTTCCCCCCCCGCTCTCTTCCCTTCCCCCCCCGCTCTCTTCCCTTCCCCCCCCGCTCTCTTCCCTTCCCCCCCCGCTCTCTTCCTTTCCCCCCCCGCTCTCTTCCTTTTCCCCTCCCCGCTCTCTTCCCTTCCCCTCCCGCTCTCTTCCTCTCTTCCCTCCCCCCCCCCCCCCCCCCGGCTCTCTTCCCTCCCCGCTCTCTTCCCTTCCCCCCCCCGCTCTCTTCCCTCCCCCCCCCCCCCCGCTCTCTTCCCTCCCCCCCCCCCCCCCCCCCCCCGCTCTCTTCCCTTCCCCCCCCCCGCTCTCTTCCCTTCCCCCCCCGCTCTCTTCCCTTCCCCCCCCCCCGCTCTCTTCCCTTCCCCCCCCCGCTCTCTTCCCTTCCCCCCCCGCTCTCTTCCCTTCCCCCCCCGCTCTCTTCCCTTCC
Organism: Pristiophorus japonicus; assembly: GCF_044704955.1. NCBI lineage: Eukaryota > Metazoa > Chordata > Chondrichthyes > Pristiophoridae > Pristiophorus > Pristiophorus japonicus. Next base: position 224,659,106 of record NC_091978.1, read on the forward strand.
CCCCCCCCCGCTCTCTTCCCTCCCCCCCCCCCCCCCGCTCTCTTCCCTCCCCCCCCCGCTCTCTTCCCTTCCCCCCCCCCCGCTCTCTTCCCTTCCCCCCCCCCGCTCTCTTCCC